>NC_047655.1:11562518-11739711 GCF_902201215.1 Prunus dulcis | reverse complement strand
AGAAGTGCTGCATATGGTTGAAAATGGTGACCGAGTTTGTTGGAAGAAGAAATCAATATTCTTTGATCTCGAGTATTGGAAATACCTTTCTGTGAGGCATGCCCTAGATGTTATGCACATTGAGAAGAATGTTTGCGATAGTATCATTGGTACATTGCTGGAGATCCCTGGAAAAAAATAAAGATGGGATTGCTGCTCGATTAGATTTATTGAACATGGGGGTCAAAACTGATTTGCAACCCGAGTATGGAGAAAGGCGTACTCGTTTGCCTCCTGGGCCTTGGAATTTGTCAAGAGCAGAGAAGAGAGAGGTTTGCAATTCTTTCTATGGTATGAAGGTCCCTGAAGGTTATTCTTCAAATATTAAAAATCTTGTATCTTTACAAGATTCAAGACTTCTTGGCCTTAAATCACATGATTGTCATACCTTAATGCAACAATTGCTTCCTGTGGCAATTCGTTCTGTTTTGGAGAAGCCTGCAAGGTATGCAATAACTCGTTTGTGCTTCTTCTTCAATGCTATATGTGCAAAAACTGTTGATGTTTCCAAGCTAGATAAGTTGGAAGAAGATGTAGTAGTTACTCTGTGTTTGCTTGAGAAGTACTTTCCCCCTTCATTCTTTGATATCATGGTTCATCTAGTAGTACATCTTGACAGAGAAGTTCGTCTATGTGGGCCAGTATATTTTAGGTGGATGTATCCGTTTGAAAGATATATGAAAGTGCTGAAGGGGTATGTTCAGAATCGTACTCGTCCTGAAGGTTGCATTGCTGAGCGGTATATAGCTGAAAAAGCGGTAGAGTTTTGTACTCAGCATTTATCCGATGTTAGTACAGTTGGAGTGCCTTCAAGCCAAAAGATGGGAGTTTCAAAGCCATTATCAGGTTGCACAGTGAGCGTAGTTGATCGGGACCTGTTGAATCAAGCACATCTATATGTCTTGGAGAATACAGAGGAAGTCCTACCTTATATCGAGTACGTATGAGTTTTATTCTTCAAGTTTCCATTTTAAATTATTTCTTATGTTTATCTTATATATTTGGGACCGTAATGCTTGAATTTTTCGTGTCATGTAGGCAACATATGATCCACATCAAGGCTGCTTATCCAAAATTTAGAAAGAGAACAAAGTGGCTGCAGGATAAGCACAATAGCACTTTCATTCAATGGCTACGCTTCAAGGTATATGTTGTTGAATAACATATTTCTCTTTTAATTTTCTTCTTATTTCTATGTTAGATTGAATTAAGATTTGATTAATTTGCAGGTTCAAAGTGAACTTGAGGAAGACAATAATGGCGTACCAAAAAATTTAAGGTGGCTAGCAGCTGGTCCAAACATGGCAGTGCCATTATATAGGAGCTATCTTATTAAAGGTATTAAATTCAATATCAAGGCACAAGATGATGTGCGGACAACTCAAAAATAGTGGAGTTTATTTACTTGCACAAACCATGCAAGTTGCTAGTGCCAAGGATAAAAACCCAATTCTCTCAAATATGGGTTTCTATGGTGTCATTCAAGAAATTTGGGACCTTGACTACCAAAAGTTTACAATCCCAGTCTTTAGGTGTGATTGGATAGATAGTTCTGGTCTTGTAATCGACGAACTTGGATTTACCCTTGTAGATTTGAGTAAAATTGGACATAGGAATGACCAATTTGTTTTGGCTTCTCAAGTCAAACAAATATTTTTTTGTTGACGACCCGATGCATCGTGGTTGGTCGGTAGTTTTATCAATGCCTAATAGAGAATATAATGATGTTATTGGTGATGAAGTCTTAGGTGATGTGATAATTGAGTGTGAGCCATTTACTAGAGGGATGCCAAATGTTGACACATTTGATGAACTGGTGGGTGAGTTAGGTGGTCAAAATATTCGAGATGGGTGTGAAGATATATGGATTGAATGATGCTTATGTAATTGGCGGTGTATGACATTCATTTTATAATATATTGTAATGTGATTTCTTCACTTTCATTATACAGGTTTTGGCCACAAAACAATCAGTGCAAAAAATACTGGATCCAGATTAAATCATTATATTCTGCAAAAAAAACAACGTCTGTTCAAATAAAACACGACGTTATGGTTAACCATTTATTCAGCATATTTACCGACGTCTTAAAGCAACGTAACAATGAAGAACCACGACGCTATTGTGAAGCAATTATCCAGGATATCGCGTCGGGGAAGGATTAAGAACAGCCATGTAATCCAAAATAACACGACTCCAATCCCATAATACCGACGTCTAAAAATGAGATTAAATATCTGAACATTAATTTAGAACCGGCGTGGTTTATTAAATGCGTCGTAAATATTGACGTTGTTTAGAAGTTCAACGTCGTCTACATTAATAAGTACGTCGTGAGTACTGAATACATATAAATACAACGTCGACTATATAAATGCCACCGACGTTGTTTCGCATTTCAGCGTCAACAACATAAATACATACGTCGTAAATAATGACACAGACAGCTATATCTACGTCATCTTTTTTAGACCAATCGAAGTGGAAAACTTATTTCACGACGGTCTTTTGTAAATAAGAGGCGTAGTAGTTTTCAATAACGTCGTCTTCTCATGTATTTAAAGACGTAGTAGTTTTCAATAAGAGACAGAGCAGTTTTCCATAACGTCGTGAAAATTATATTTAACGGCGTAATGTTTTAAATATCGTCGTTGTATGCCTATCTTGCGGCCTTTTTCTTCTAATATGTCATTTTTTTCCTTTTTAACGACGGTGATTTGTTTGTGTTGGTCGTCTATTCTCATCCTCGACTATTTTTTAAAACTTATGCAGACTAAACACGTCTGTTTTTATTTTTTTTCGACGTTGTTTTATTTAACAACGTCTAATATTTATCGTTGTTGTTTGTTTCTGAAAATAGGACGTACAAATTTTGTAATACGACTCTCATATATTCGTAACCGACGTTGTTTGTTTTTTTCAACGTCTAATATATAAATACATTCGTCGTAAACAATGACACTGACAACTATTTCCACGTCATGTTTTATAGAAAAATCGAAGTGGAAAATGTATTATACGACGGCTGTTTTTATATATTCGACGTAGTAGGAATCAATAACGTCGTCTTCTAATTTTCTTAAAGGCGTCATATTTTTTGTTGTCGTGAAAATTATATTTAACGGCGTATTATTTTAATTTGCGTCGTTGTATGTCTATTTTGCGGCCTTGTTCTGTTAATATGTGTCATATTTTTCCTTTCTAACGACGGTTTTTTTCGAGAGTTTGTCGTCTATTCTCATCCCCGACTGCTTTTTTCGTTCTTTTTGTAGAATAAAGGCGTCGTTTTTTATTTGTTGATGACGTTTTATATTTTAACAACGACGGTGATTTAGCGTCGTGGTTTATGAGGGAAAAGATGACGGTGGATTCCACGACCACTGAAAAACTCAATACACGACGGGGATTTACCGTCGTCTTTTTGCTTATTTGTAGTAGTGTGACCGACCTTACATGCATGACCGACCTCACCACCTTGCATGCATGGTGTATTAATCGCAACGATGAGCTAGATGACTACCTCGCATGCTTAGTCTCCATGTTGCATGACCTACCCGAGAACCTTTCCACGTAGCACGACCTACCCGAGAACCTCGTATGCTCAATCTCCACGTGGTAGCTTACCCAAGCACCTCGCATGCTCAATCTTCACGTCTCACGACGGACCCGACCACCTTGCATGGCCATCCACCAACGACCAACCCTCTCTCCTCTAAAAACGGGGGCTGCAAGCAAAACAAACGAAGTAGGAATGGCTCGACTCGTACTCCGACCACTGCTCCCCCAAGGAGAAACAAAGCATAATGAGAAACGGGTCGACTCAGTCCTGAAAAGGAGTTGACTTCCTTTCTCTCCTCTCCAAAAGATCTCTGGGATATTTTTAACCACCACATAAAGTCTCATCACTACCGATTAGCAATCAAAAGAGAACCACCAGCAATGTATCTCTGAGACTGAATCCTCTCAATTGACGGCTTGGACCACCCAATGAAATGACGACCAAACTATGGGGAAATGACGACCAACCTATGGGGAAACGACTCGCTTCTCTCTCTCTCTCTCTCTCTCTCTCTCTCTCTCTCTCTCTCTAAGCTCGAGGAGCTCGGATTTATAAGCCCACCTTCGCTGCACCACCATTCGACCTCGGAAAACATCCTTACACTCAGTCATATCTACAATGGCCTTTAGGCTATATTCCAAACGAGCACTTGAATAGCCAAAGCCACTAGACGAGTAGAAATATATATATATATATATACCACAAATTCCAAGTGCTGCCATCGCTTATAAATGCGCCGCCATGGGTTTAGTGAAACTATCTCCTTACAAACCTAACCCAACCCAACCCATTAATACATAACCCAACATTATATTACAAGAATCAGACTTAATGATAAAGGAAATGAGAGATAGAAGATTAGGTGAAAAATAAAATCAAACACACAAGAAACCGATCAACCAGAGAGAGGAGAGGAAAAGCCAAAGATAGACGAAATGACTGAGAAGAGAAGAAAGGAGAAGCTACTAAGTATTAGAGCTTGGTTTTTGACACTGATTTAGTGGCTGGGACCTTTGATTACTTTCAAAATTGAAGACAAATTTTTGGGTTATTTGTTTCGTATCGGGAAATATCGGTAAATATTGGTAAATATCAAGGATATCGGGGGTCATCGGGGATATATCGTCGATAAGGGGGAAGAAATTGGCTTACCCCCCTTGTATCTGTATCGGCACCTGAAATCGGTACTTAGGTGACGATGGGTAAACTTAAAAGATATTCAGCCAAAAATGCAACAAACTTCACACACTCTAGACCTTGGCCAATTACTCTTATGACTAGTCAACTGTCATATATGAATTATACCAAACAACAACATACACAGAGCATACCATGATATACCTGCAGGCCTAGAGAATTACTAGTAACAACCTAGGCACTCAGAAGGACCCATCAATCTAGGCATCCCCTGTGCTAGCAACAACTATGATGAAAGTGTGTGAAGACAACATAATCAAGCAAACACCAAACAGCAGATAATGATGACTAGTCAACCACAATTCATACGATGACTAGTCGACCACCGAGAACACAAACCCAGAAAAATTACAAGGATGCAATCAGAAATTGTTCACCCAGAAACCCACCATTGGGAAAAACTGGAGGTCATCAACCGACCAAGCAATCCACTAAGTAGAAAAAGATTCTTACAAAGGAACACAAGCAAGCTCAAGCAAAACCTAGATCTATTTAGGAAGATGAGCAATACCTCCTTTGTGCAATCTTCTTCTCCAACTTAGCAAAGCTTGAAGCCCAGTTCTTCATGGCAATGGCAGCTCCTTTTTCAGCTCATTCATCCCATGGCACCAGTTTGCAAGCTCAACTCAAACAGAAACCAAAATTTGGATTCGAAGGAGAATGACCAATGTAATAACCCAAAACAAAATATCTAAACAATAGGATTAATTTATTTTATCAAAAGACGATTTTGCCCTCGCATTATTTAATAGGAAAAAAGTTGACTTTTTGATCGAGAAGGAATTTGGCAATTCCGCTTAGGCCGTTGCGTAGACACGACGAAACGCGTCCGTAGACACGGAGTAGACCCGAATCGGAGTTGTAACGAAGAAAATACGGTAATTTGGACAAAAAGTCATATTTTTATCCCTTTCTCTCTCTCCTCCCCTCAGCTTTTTCTCTCCTCTCTCTCTCTCACCTCCCTCCCGTCGCGCCAACGACCTCTCCCCCTTCCGATCGAGACAACGGCCACCACAGGCCGTCTCGATCTCCGCCGTGGGTACCGTTGGAACCGTCACACCCTCGCCGTTCTTTCCCGACCCGCCACCGACCTGGGGCCGCCTGGAACTGGCTAGAATCTGGAGTTTTTCGTCGGTTTTCAGTCGAAACTTCATCTCCTTCGATCTCCTTCGTTTCTCCACCAAATCATTCGAGAAAGGTATGGATTCTCACCTATTTTTCATGCTCTAACTGATGGTTGGCTGGGTTTCAATCGATTTTGGCTCCAGAACACTCGATTTTCAACTTGAAAATCGGCCGAACTTCGGCCGCCGTGATCGGCCATTTTCGGCCACTTTTTGGGGTATGTCCAAGAACAAAAGTGACTCCAAATGGGGTGTTTTACCTAGGATAGGAGTTTGGAGTCTTGGTTCTGAGTTTTTCCGACAACCCGGTATCGCTTTGGACACCCAATCTGCCCGCGCGTGTGGTGGCGCGTGGGTGAGGGTGGTGAAGTGACTCTGTGCAGTTTTTCAATCCTCATGTTGTCACGAGCGCGCAGGATTTTGCGGATCTCGATTTGGAGTCCGTTTGGGCCCCGAACGGATTTTCCATATTGCGCGATCCTTGGGTGCAGTGTCGTCGAGTTGTCGGATCGAACTCAATTTTGGATATGTTGTTCTACATGACTCCAAGATCGTGCAGGATTCGACGGGTTGCGAATCGGAGTCCCGGATACTCCGGAATCGTGAACCCTGGGGCTAGGGTTTGGGTTTTAAGCGATAACGCGATTTTGGCTAATCCGACCGTCCGTTTCGGACCAAACTCGCAGGATGTGGTTCTTTCTCTGTGAGGAACCTTTAGAGGACCTCAGATTGGCCATCGGAGATCGTGGACCCCACGGGTTCCAGATCTGCCGGTCTGGCAGTTATCGCTCAGTAAAACTTTGGGTTTTTCAAGGCCGTTCTAATTGTTTAAAAAGTTAAAGTGGGCATAGGAGTGACCTGAAAATGTGTGCATGTATTTCTAGGAGCCGGGGGTAGGGTGTTTAATTTAATTCTTTTATTGAGCAGTTTAATTAATTTAATCTTTATGGGTAATCAGGCACCAGAGGCCCGACAGAACCACAGGAGGGACCTTCAAGAGGTCCAGCTAGCTCGGACCAGCAGTGAGTGGACTTTCTTTCATAAATGATTTCATATAAATGAGTTATATAAATGATTTATATAAATGAGTTTACATAAATAATTTTATATTGATTTAATATAATTAAGTTTTATAAATTAGTTTATATGAGCAAATTTCATTATTGGATTTTGAATCAGTTTTATCGAATGCTTTTCAAGCATGAATAGTACAGTAACAGTTCTCTAATTTTATGCTGCTTAGTTACACAAACTAAAAGTTATAGAAACAGAGTTTGAGGTTTGAATCAGATGAGATAACAGCAGAATTGAGATTGCAGTTATTAATCAGATTTTTCTAAAATTATTATTTTTGAAAACCACCATGTACCCGCTCTTTATTTGGTGATTACCCTCAGACGGACCGATGTCTACGAACATCCAGTCTGATTTCAGTTACGTCAGTGTACTTGACTTTGCCTCACGAGTTTCGGGGACGCTCGGACCGTGAGTGCCAGGATTTGCGGCTCGGCAGACTTGGTGTCCCGAGACCTGCCAGGATTTGCGGCTCGGCTGACTCTGTGCCCCCGAGACCTGCCAAGATTGCGGATCAGGTTGACTACGGTCCCCTGTATCTTGCCAGAGCGGCTTGAGTCGACTTGGTGTCATCGAGACCTGCCGGTGAATCAGGCTGACCATAGTCCCCTGTATCCTGCCAGTTTGCGGCTCGGACAGACTGCGTGTCGCCCAAGACCTGCCAGGGGAATTGACGGAATTACAGGGGTACATCTAGGTGGTAGTTTTAAAGGAATTTGAGTACTTTTATGCAGCCATTACTTTCAGTCATTTTATATACCAGTTTTCTCGATATACGTGCATGTTTTATGTCCGTAAAGATACGTATACATACCTATGTTTTATCTAAATGCCTTGTATTTGAATACAGTCGAATTTTAAACTTACTTATCGAATTATTTTTACGACGGGGGTTATTATATTTCTAAATTGTTTTAAGAACATTATTTTTGTCCACTCACACTTTCAACTTGTTTTTTGCCCCCAGGCTGTAGAAGTGCGCAGGCATCCTGACAGGACCCGATCCCAATTCCACTTTGGAATTCGAACCAAGCCTTGTGTGTGTCCGACATCTGGCAACTGTCGGGCACAGATGACCATTTTACCCTTCCTGTTACAGTTACTATGAAAACTTCCCTTGGACTTCTGCCAAAAATTCGGCAGAGTCTCCCCTATATTTTGACCATACCCATATTTTTCCACCTGTCTAACCATCATATATGCCCACACCAACCGCCAGAATAGAATAACCAAGTATTCACCAGCTCCAGTTTTCCACAAAACGAGATATCAGAGCATTTTCTAAAGTTTATAGGGTTTCAAGGATTTTTCCACACAACTCTACCTGATTTGGTGGCACGGAAGCTAGGAATGGCCCGGTGGTGGATCCTGCGCACTTCTACGGCCTGGGGGCGAAAAACAGGTTGAAAATGTGAGTAGACAAAAATAATGTTCTTGAAAACAATTTATAACCATAATAACCCCCATTTTAAAATAAGTAAGGATATAAATCGATGGTTTGTCTATATTTCACTACAAGGTATTCAAATAAGCATGTAAAAACATACTGAAGAATATATTCGTATAACTAAACAAATATATAAAGATATAAATGCGCGAATATCAAAGAAACTGGTATAAAATAATTGAAAGTCATAATTGGATAAAAGAAAGCTCAAAATCCTTTAAAACTACCACATATTTGTACCCCTGTCATATCCGTCAATTCCCCTGGCAGGTCTCGGGCGTCACGCAGTCTACCCGAGCCGCAAACTGGCGAAATCAGGGGACTATGATCAGCCTGATCCGCCGGCAGGTCTCGATGACACCAAGTCGACTCGAGCCGCTCTGGCAAGATACAGGGGACCGTAGTCAGCCTGATCCGCAATCCTGGCAGGTCTCGGGACACAGAGTCAGCCGAGCCGCAATCCTGGCAGGTCTCGGGACACCAAGTCTGCCGAGCCGCAAATCCTGGCACTCACGGTCCGAGCGTCCCCGAAACTCGTGAGGCAAAGTCAAGTGCACTGACTGAACTATAAACAGACTGGATGTCCGTAGACATCGGTCCGTCTGAGGGTAATCACCAAATAAAAAGGCGGGTACACGGTGGTTTTAAACAACTATTCTAGAAAAACTTGATAAGTCCCTGTAATCTGGTAAATCTGAGGTAAGCTGCCATTTCTGTATCACAAATCTCAAGTCTACTACTCAACTGAGTAATATAAAGATAAAGATGTTTTACACTACATTTCATACTCGAAAAATATGTAATAACACTTATTCAAGATCAAATACTGAAATTTATTCAGATAAACTCATTTATAAAAACTTATTTGTATAAAATTAATATAAAATCACTTATGAAATCTTATTTATGGAAATCATCTATATAACTTATTTATATAAAAGCCTTTATGAAAGAAAGTCCACTCACTGATGGTCCGAGCTAGCTGGACCCTTCGAAGGTCCCTCCTGTGGGTTAACTGGACCTCTGGTGCCTGATTATCCATAATAATAAATTAATAAACTGCTGAATAAAAGAATTAAATTAAACACCCTGCCCCCGGCTCCTAGAATTACGTGCACTCATTTTAGAATTACTCCTATGCCCACTTTAACCTTTCAAACAATTAGAACGGTCTTAAAAGACTCGAAGCCTTACTAAGCGATAACTTACCAGACCGGCCGATCCGGGACCCATGGGGTCCACGATCTCCGATGGCCAATCTGGGCTTCTCTGAAGGTTCCTCATAGAGAAGGAACCATGTTCCGCGAATTTGGTCCGAAACGGACGGTCGGATTGGCCAAAATCACATTATCGCTTAAAATCCAAACCCTAGGCCCAGGGTTCGCGATTTCGTAGTATCCGGGACTCCGATTCGCAATCCGTCGAATTCTACACGATCCTGGAATCATGTAGTACAACATATCCAAAATTCAGTGCGATCCAACGATTTGACGACACTGCACCCAAGGATCGCGCGATATGAAAAATCCGTTCATGGGCTCAAACGGACTCCGAATCGAGATCCGCGAAATCCTACGCGCTCGTGACGACATGAGGATCACAAAACTACACAGAGTTACTTCACCACCCTCGCCCACGCGCCGCCACACGCGCGGGCAGATTGGGTGTCCAAAGCGATTTTGGGTTGCCGAAAAATCTCGGAACCAAGACTCCAAACTCCTATCCTAGGTAAAACACCCCATTTGGAGTCACTTTTGTTCTTGGACATACCCCAAAAAGTGACCGAAAACAGCCGATCACGGCGGCCGAAGTTTCGGCCAATTTTCAAGTCGAAAATCGAACGTTCTAGAGCTAAAATCGATCGAAACCCATACATCCATCAGCTAGAACACGAAAAATAGCTGAGAAACCATACCTTACTCGATCGATTTGGTGGAGAATTGAGGGAGAACGAGGAGCTCAAAGTTCGAACTGGAAAATCGGCAAAAATGGCGATTTCCGACGAGCTCCGGCCACGGCAAGGGCGGCGACGGGTCGGGGAAGGACGGCGGTCGAGTGGTGGTTCGTTTGGTACCGGTCTCGGAGATCGGCTCCAGCTGTGGCGGCCGTGGCGACGTCGGGAAGGGAGGGAGGTCGGCTGGCGCCGAGGGATCGGGAGGAGAGAGAGAGGAGAGAGAAATGAGGAGAGAGAAGGGAGGAAGGGATAAAAATCTGACTTTTTGACCAAATTATCATTTTGCCCTTCGCGGTATTTTGATCGTAATTTCTTCGTTACAACTCCGATTCGAGTCTACTCCGTGTCTGCGGACTCGTTTCGCCGTGCTCTACGCAACGGCGCAAGCGGAATTGCCAAATTCTTTCTCGATCGAAAAGTCAACTTTTTCCCTATTAAATAATGCGAGGGTAAAATTGTCTTTTTGCTAGAAGATATTAATCCTACTTTTTAGATATTTTGTTATTTTCTTGATATTTTGTTTTGGGTTATTACACATCCACCACCGGGCCACTCCTAGCTTCCGCGCCACCAAGAAGCGTAGGGTTTTGTCGGAAAGTCCTTGAAATCTTGTAATTAGTAGAAAATGCTCTGATATCTAGTTTTAGTGGAAAACTTGAACTGGTGAATGTTTGGTTGTTTAGTCTGGCAGTTGGTGAAAAGCTATTTTGCTTGTTTAACAGGTGAAAGATTTTGGGTTTGATCAAAATACAGGGGAGACTTTGCCGAATTTTCGGCAGGAGTCGAAAGGAAGTTTTAATAGTAACTGTAGCAGGAAGGGTAAAATGGTCATTTGTGCCCGACAGTTGCCAGGTGTCGGACACACACAGGGCTTGGTTCGAATTCCAAAGTGGAATTGGGATCGGGTCCTGTCAACCAATTTCTTCAAGAAACCATACTCTTGAAGAAATCAGTAGTGAAACTGACCTAGATATAAATGAGAGAATGTTTTTATAAAGCTAGATGCAGATTCGTATTTCAAATGCAGTTTTTTCATAAAGAAATCAATTTGGAAAAACTCATAGATGAAATATTGTTCTCTCTTGAGGAAGAAGAACGGAAAGATGGAAAACCAATCTTTTCCTCTCAATTCCACACAAAAGAGACGGCTTCCCAAAGAGGAATCGCAAGGCCTTTACAGACCAAAAATTCCCTTAGGTCAGAATCCCATGTGGCAGCAGCACAGAGAGAAAAAAGAATATGACAAAAAAGTTGGTTATCAAGCTGGAGAGCAAGATGACTAGTCATCCAAGAAACAGATGACTAGTCATCATTTTATGAAAACAGTATAATGCAATGTTATGCAATGCACAATTTACCTTTGCCAATTTGCATGAACCTCCATATGATAGTTGTTAGTTAAGAACACCTAGAGTAGCTATTCTCAATCTAAACTTGAGCTTGATGAATAACAATAGAAATCCTAGGCCGTATTGGCTAGGCTATATTGAAATGAGTAGGATACCTGGGGTAGGACATTTCGGTTAGACCATATATTAGGTATCGGGGAGGCCATTTGGTGCCAACCAGATGTGTATAACAACAATGCTGGTCATTGTGAGTATGCTTTGTGCGTACGCTGCTATATACAAGCACGAGGGGTTGTCGTTGAGATTTCCAGGTAGTAAAGCGGGTTGGGATTAATATCAACAATGGGGACGTGTTTATAAGTTGTGAAAAGTGGCTTTTAGTCATTAGAAACTCCAATTTAGATCCTGGACCAAAGAATAGTAGCTGCATAGTGGCCTTCAGCAAAAAGCACCATAATTAGCGTGCTTTCTTCCCAAGCCACACCATTAAAAATGTTGTCAATTGAGGAGTTTTTTATTGGTGGGGTTTGATGAGGGGTTTAGCTTGATGGAGATGCTGAGGGACAAAGGTGGAGTGTGGGAAAAGATTGTGGGGAAGCTGGGCTCTGGGAGGTTTGTGGAGGTTGTATTTGGTGGGGGAGCTGAGTTGTCTCATGAACAAGAGTAACGAGCATGGGTTTTGTGGATTTAGAAACTCCATATTCCTTTGTTTCTTGGATTATTGAAAAGAAAGCTCACAAGATTGTGCCATGATTGAGATAGTGTTGAATTTTAATTGGAAATTTTTGGTTGCTGTGTGCTGTGTGCACATTTCCTCGCTGGAAAAACTATTGTATGTGCTTCAAATTGCCCATTTGCTCAGCTGGTGGTGGTGCACTCTAGGTGTACAGATTACTTTATTTCCATTTTCAGCATTTAAGTACATGTCTTTGTCCTTTTACTTTCATTTATTTTTATATTACTCTATTTACTTAAGTTTACAATGTAAATAAAGAACTACCACCCATTTGGATTCAAATAAAAATACTAGAAAATCAAATTCCCACCAAATCAAAATATGAAAAATCGGTTTTAGTGCAAAATACGATTTATGCCAAAAATGATGGCTCATTAAGTCATTATATACTTCTTAATAAAATTCCATAAAATCAAGTTTTCTTATTTGATGTGTAAGGAATAAAAGCCGCCAAAAATTATCTTGAGAAAATGATTATTCCGAAAAACCATTTTTCATACTTAGTCAATATTTTTACATAAAACAATTTTTCATGTATAATATGAATACATGAAGGGACCTAAGGTCAATTTAGGTAAAAAAGACTTAGATGTTCAATTCACAGAGTTTTTAGCCTTTCAAAATTGCACTTTCACTAAAAAAATTCATGGACCTGGCAGTGGCTATGTGGTTGTGACTTGTAAGTTTCATGTTGGTGTGACTTTTTGTGTAATATGTGAATATGGACGTGCCGATTGAGTTTGTGTCACTAAGACACACAAGGACAACTCAACAAGGAAAGAAAGAGCAAATAAGGGTAGAGGCTAAAATTCAAGTATGGCCAACATGAATGCAAAAATATGTATTTCTTGTTCATCAAATAATAAGAGCATAATTTTGTTTACTCTGTTAATGCTACAACTGATATAAGAGCACAGTTTTGTTTATTCTCTCCATGATAAGAAAAAAAACATAAAAATAGTGATAATAAACGATGCCCTTGTAAAATTGCAAACAACTAAATATCCCCAGAGGCGACACCGTTTATGGTGGTCAGAGTCGGAGATGTTACCGCACCGCTTGTTACCCGGGCGAGTGAGATGTGCGCCGGCATAGAGACGCCTGTGCCGAGGTGGCACGAACAACAGCTAAGGTTCCGCGAAGGTAGTGACAAGTTCAGGCGTTGGGGCAGAGTGAGCGAAACCTGCAGGGGCTTTGCGATAGCGAGATCTTAACGGCTGAGGATCTGTCGGTTTCGATGGACGGTCAGATCAAAATGGAGCTCCTTAATTAATTGGCAGCCCCTTGTTTGCTTCCAATTTCCTGCTGAGAAGGCAATTTATGAATCGTGATGACAAGATGTGGCACGTTATCATTGGTGGAACTCGCACAAGAATTACACGGCTGCAATGCTTTTGTTGGCTCTGCGCTCTTGAACTGCACATGCGAAAACGAGGACAGTTCGTGGATCGACTTCTCGATTTGCTCAGCGTATGAAACGACGTCGCTTAGGAGCGAAGCTACAGTGATAGCAGGTACGATGTCCAGGAGGTGAATGCCTTCGCTGCCCAACAATGCTGCGCTGGTTTTGAGCAGAGATTTGAGGTTATTGGCTGCAGCTCTTGATTTTGTGATGTGGCAGCTGGCGGCAGAGCATGGCTTGGTCATTGTTTTAAGGGCCCATGCTAGCTCCTTCAAGGCCTTGCCTGATTCTGAGCTCATCTTCATGCATAGCTCTTGAACTTTGTTGCTCTGGATGTTTAGAGGTGTCTGTATAATAACAAAATCATTCTTAATATTTACATATTTTTCATTGTGTCTTTGTTTGTAATAGTCTTAAATGATCTGGTGTACAATACCTGAATTTCTGAGTTGAGGTAACCGTTAAGAGTGTCGATCCGGTATGCGCATTGTCGGGTTAGGGTACCGATTTTCAGATAATGTTTCCATGGATGACGGTATCTAAACTTTCCATGTCTAGGCTCCCACCTTGCAAAATTTGCCTGCAAAACATCAAGGTATATCTTGTCAAATAATCTGAGATGTTATTTTGCTACGCTATGAATTAGATTCATAAATTACATAAAATTTATGTCTAAATGTGCGGTTCTAATTCATAGTCTAACAGCGCATGTCAAATACAAATATCATTTGTAATTACATTTTACTTAAAAACTTGTAATTTCGTTGTGGGGATAATTAAGAGAGACTCAATACCTGACTTTCTTCACTCTGTTTTGAGTTGAGAACACTAGAATATCCTTGCAAAAGTGCCTTATTAGACTCTGTATTGCTGGCTACTTTAAAGTATTCATCCCCAAAACCTGCAAGTTTTTAAAAAGTTTATAGTGAGTTTTTCCAGTCACATAAGTAATGAAAATTCCAGGCATGTAGTGCATGTGAGTAATGTACCTTCCAAGAAGCTCCCAAGTTTCTCAATGTTGTTAGCAACAGAGTTGTGCAGATCATTACCAGCCCATACAGGGCAAATGAAAACACACACAAACACAGCTGTAAATGCGCCTATCAGGATTGTGGACACCCTCTTGTGGGCCATTTCTAGTATCTCCTCATCTCTGTATCCCGACACGGATATCAGACAGAATGTCAAGATAAAAATCAGAAGTCCATAGTCGTATCGCGCCTTCAACCGCGGAAAGAAGCGTAGAAATGTCACTGATGCAGCTGCACATTCCAATTCATTAATATTAGTTGTAATTTATGTGATGATAAAGTTGATTGAAAAAAGCTCCTAAATATTTTTATTTCTTTTTTCAGGTGGAGTAATTTTACCTAGTAGAAAGACAAAGACCCCAATGAGTATTGGATGAGCTGTTTCTCCAGAAAGATTTGCCAGGTGATGAACACCAAATCCTAGAAAACCTGCTAGGAATGTTGCCAAAATCCTGTTTAAACCTCTTCCTAGTGTTGCCCCTGCATTATGCAAACACAAAAACAAAAAAGATAAATAAATATATTTATATCAACTTAAAACAAATTTAATTAAAACAAAATCATGATTCGAAGACATACCTACAGAAAATTCGAAGACAACAACAACAGTCAAAACAGCCCACATGGCAGTGGCACCAAGCCCATCATAGAGAGGCTGGAAGTAATAAAGCAATGACACCAAAAGAACTGCAAGTCCTACTTTAAGAGAATGAACGATCCTTCTGGGATCATCTTGCCCTAGTTTCTTTAACTTTCTTGGAAATTCCACCACCTTGTTCATCAGCTTCCCACAGAAACCAGGATCTCTATTTTCTCCTTCGTTACCATTGTTCTGATCACGAACTGCTTCAGATGCCATTTTGATTTCTGTGTGCTACTGAGAGTGAAACACACACCAGTGGCTGAGAGAGGCTTGATGTTCTTCAGCTTTGAAACTAGGTATATATAACTAGCTGTGTTCTTTTATACGTGAGATATATATAGTGAATACAATATGCAGAAACAGATGACGAAGCTGCCTTGAAGCGGAGAAAAAAAATCATAAAAATATTAAGATTTTATTAAATAAATATGTGAAATGTTAGAACCATACGCGTATACATTTACCTTCCTTATTATTTGCAGGTAGCTATAGGTTATCATTTTCAAGATAACACGTCTCGATTTACAGGTCCTGCTGTGACGGTGCTGTACAACTAGTACCTACCAGATAGGTGTCACGCTGGTATTGGATATCACTCTGTAGAAACGAGTGCCTGTGCCTACTCTGTGGTCCTTTTATCATTTTCTGTTGTCGTTTGGTTGTGATTCAGTGATTCACAGCAGAATCCCACCTGGAGTCAATGCAATTGTTGCGCCACCTTTTGTTTGATGTTGTCGTTTTTCCAAGTACGTACGGGTTAGTTGGGACACAAACTCATTATTTATTAATTCTTGTGAACCAAGCCTGTTTGCCATACTTTAATTTTCTTATCTGTATCCAGTACATGCCAAGGAGAAATTATATGGGTGGTCTTTTTCGTGCGGCTTCAATGTGTACACCTGTTCTGTTCTTTTGGGTAGGTCTTGGAGTGTGAAACGATTAATTGTTTGATATAGACAAGAAATGAATTAAGAAAAGCTATCTTCTTTTAGAGAAAGGAAGCTAGCTTTTGGTTTCCTTTTTTTCTTTCTTTTCTACACATATTTTGTTTTCAGATCTTGGGTAGTTTTTTTTATTCAATTAATATAAATGATCTGTTTTAGTCGTCTATTTCTCTCAAATTCAATTAACATAAATGATCTATTTTATCATAATATATATCCAATATAGCCGATCTTGACAAAAGTTTAAATGATGTCTCGATAAAACTTGGCTCGGGAAAAATCTAATGGGATAAAATCCTACATGAAAGAAAAAGAGAATACTCCGACATTCAAAACTTTACGTTCTACAACAAAAACCACATTTTTTGTAACTCTCGATTGTCGACATGCTTCATCTCCAACTTTCGTAAGCATTTCTTCATTTTGTCAACATGCACTTACAAAATAAAAATAACAATGAAATTTCAACCACAAGATATCATTTGAGATAAATTACTTGCCTATGATCAGCATCTCTTTCAACTTTTCCATTCCCAAACATCTTCACATCATGTCGCATGCAACCTTAAGCCCCATTAGACCTATTTGCAAGCTCACAGAACATCCAGCCCAAGCCCGACTCTGCCAAGCTTGCTGTCACGGACAGTCCACACTCATGTATGTTGGGTCTTGCTTCTCATGCCATGGCTTGGATCTTGCTATGCCAAGGCTCCTGTATATGTTTCGGCTACATACTCAGAGCCCAAGTCAAGTCTTGCCTCTCCAAAGCCACTCATGTCTTGTTTACCACAACAAACAAGACATCGACTTTTCTTTGTCTTGTCTTGTTGTGGGAACTCGAATTTTAGCATTCAATCATAAGGTGACATGTAAATAGAGGAATATTTCTTAGGTCAAATAATTGTGCTAATTAAACTAGATTTAATTAGCTAATTATCCTTGATTTAAGATAGAAATATCTCCACAAATCAATCCGATTTCCATCAAATCTCCTTCATATTATCCTGTCATTTAAGGAAAAGAATAATTCATTTCCTTAGGGGAATTATTCTCTACAAACACTAGCCAACAAAGAGACTCTATAAATAGATGGTTACACACCACACATGAGGTAATCCTAATTCCATTCAAAAACCCTAGAAAACCTCTCTCTCTCTCTCTCTCTCTCTCTCTCTCTCTCTCTCTCTTCCCGAAGAGAAAGCTCTATCCTTTCAGTTATTTATGCATTTTTTTGAGACCATTTAACTGACTTAGGCATCGGAGGGCCTTTGGCCAACATTCCCCAGACGTACTTTGCTGACCGTATCTATTTTGCATGGATCGAGGATGAAGAAGAGGTTCGAGTGTGAAGAGGATCATCCACGAATATTCTCACCGAAGGAAATTTGCACAAACACTTGTCTTGTCCAACTCCGCTGCATATTTTCCTTGCCTAGGCATTGTTGGCATGTTCTAGATCAAGGGCAGAGCCACATATAGACAGGCAATGGCCTTGGCGCCACCCCTTTGTGCCCCGTGAAGCTCCATAAAAAAGCAATTAATTCTTAAGCAGCTACTGCAATATCAGTTTAAATGTAAATCTATATAACCTTGAAACTATAGTACTAGCCTGGCCCTAAAAGAAAAGCTACTAGCTCCACCACTGCCCCGGATGTCAATGATGCTGCACTAAGTCAATCATAACTCTTAGAAAACTTATAAAACTTCGACCCAATTAAAGATTCTTGATAATCTTGACATTGACTCTTAAATTGACAACTTTGCACAATTTTCATTTTGTACTCGAAAAACTGTATTGTTAGATTTTGGGCAATGGATGAGTATTGGATTTTGAGTGAGAATATATCCTTCTTTTCCAACCAATTACAAACGAGTTGCTGTCATCAAAATATTTCAAACTTTATTTATGCTTGTTATGTCTCTAGTTATGGGGCTAAATGTAGTCTAGGGCTATAAATTTAGTCCTCCAAAATATTAATTTTTAAAGAATAGCATGGGTTAAATTTTTCAATCTCCAGTCATATATGGCTATATTTTAGGATCCTTCATATTTTATTATTTTGAGAAAAATTATTGTACAACATTCGTACATTTTACAATTATGTATTGTTTAATTTAATTAAACTATTATTTAGAGAATATTCCATGTATACACATGTATGTTGATAAGCATTTAATAAGATTTTGTGTCCATGTGACACGTCTTATCTTGAAGGAATCTTAATAATTTTTCAGATATGATTTTTGAGTCACACATGTAGGTCTGAGAGCAACAATCTAAATTTCCAATTAGATTTTGTCGACGTGGTACCTCTTATCTTCATCTTCAAATGTCAATAAATGGAGTGTTTTCGATTCAATATCTCACAACTTCATCTCCTTCCTTTGTAAATGGAAGGATTGATCGTGATCAATGCCTTTGTGTATTTTCGTGAGATACATTCCCAAAGCCCATTGCTTTTTTGGTTAGTACCCACAACGCTATCTTTGAAGACTTTTATGAAAGTCTTGCAAAGATGTTCATCTTCCACTCGTGACCAATTTCGTCCCTTCAAAGTCCGGGATATTTTTCAAATAATATGAATAAGAAAATAAGTAAAGAAAATAAATTTGTAGGAATTGTTTGGATGAAATGAGTGTAGAAAATATTCGACAAAAAGAAAGAGTGGAAAGTTGTGAATAAGTAGAGAATGTGATAGAACTTGTAAGAAATGTGGAATGAAATGAGTGGGAAAATTTTTGAAGAATTTTTGAAGTATTTATAGACATATTTTAGGTTTTTAATTTCTTTTAAATAATAATAATAAAGCCAATGAAGGCAATTAAAAATAAAAAAATTAAAAAAAGGCTGCGTTTCAATGGTTCTGACCTCCTACAGTCATAACCAGTATATATATATATATTTTCTAAACAAATGAATTTAAAACATTTAAAAGGTTTGAAATTTTTTTTTTTAAAAAAAGCAACTTTTCAATCAATAATTCTGACCTCCAATGATCAGAAAATAATTATATATATATATATATATATATATACACTAGCCTCTCTGCACGAGGCTAGTATATATGCTAAAGGCATTTTTTTAGAATTAAAAAGTGTCCTATAAAAATAGGATCCATTATTATTTTTTTAATTTTACCATATTATCCTCATTTAATTAATAAGTTTACTTCTTAATGTTTCCATTAACCAATGATATTTTCTGGTATTTTGAATGTTTCACCATTCTCGGCCTTTTGCTTTATATATATATATATATATATATAATAAAATGAATTTAAAAACATTTTAAAAGGTTATAAGAAAAAAAAATTAATGACTAGCTGACGTCAGCACATCTTTAATATTGGTTGTTGGATCTGCAGTTGTACGAGATGTTTCATACTTTTGTCCACGCGTGATACTTTTTTTTCTTGGAAAGCACATACACTGGGCCCATAAAAAATTTAGCATAGGGCGAAGATGGGCTACAAGTGGTCTACTTGGAGGGCTAAAAGGCTAAACTTGAGCTTGGGCTAAAAATTAGACCAAAATATTTTTAGCCCATGACTAGAGGTGAATTTTACATTATTTTAGGATTATATTTAACATATGACCATGACTGGAGATTGCCTAAATAACCTAAAACCCAACTCAAATTCCAACTTGTTACCATACAAATCACAGAAACCAGGTAAAAAATTATTTAGCCTAAAATGAATTAACGGTCGCCAAAAGGCAGACCATTAAAGAATTAAATGCCCTTTTGACTACGTGATTGAAAAAGTAGTATTTCTTTGTCAATTTTGGTTCCAACCATTGACTGATCTTGACAGCGGAAATCAAACCATTTAGGACTGTATCAACCAATGAGTTCAAACATCTATCATACGAGAGTTGATCACAATATTGATCGTACGTATCTTTACCAAGAAAAACATATGATTCGCTCGTATTTGAGGGATACTTTTGTAGAGCCTATTCTGCATTATATTTCATTAATTCAAACCATCTATTTTGTGGATATTTATTCAAATTTCATCCCTACAAAAAATACTTGAATCCGATATTATTTGACCATTCAATTAAATTATTGAAATTTAAGTATTTTCTTGAAACATTGTGTTTATTGATTTTGTTAGTCGCAATTATATCTTGTAAAATATTCGAATAATTATATCTAAAGCGTATCGCCGCACAGCTATACTTGAAAAATATTCGAATTTATTTTAACAGTATAGCCGAATATTTTTCAAGTATAGCTGTGCGGCTATACTTGTAAAATATTCGAATAAATATATTCAAGACGTATCGCCGCGTGGCTATACTATTTAAATAAATTCGAATATTTTAGAGTTTAGGGTATAGGCGCACGGCTATACGTCTGTACCTTTAAAATATTTTTGTCCAAAAAAATGAAACTAGCAAATTTGCATTTTGACGAAAAAAATTGGAAATCGTGTTAAGCCAAAATCGGCCCCTTTTGATGAAAAAAAAAATATTGAAATTGACGGAATTGAAAACTTGAACCTGATTTATTAACGATTACTAGTACAATAACGAAATCAATAAAATTAAAATTACGGTAATTAAAATTAAATGTAAACCAAACTCCAGTGAGCAAAATTATAAGTACCCCTATATATAAACTAATTTTTGTAAAAACATTTGTTGAACTAGTAAAAATAATTGTATTGGGACCGTTGATGTTGGAACTGCTGCATGTATATCATTTGTCATGCCATTTTTCAAACTTCAAAGTCAGTTTAGTGGCCAGACAGAGCAGCCTAGTTTTGAAGACCAAAGCTTCATAAAAGAATATTATATAAAAAGAATAAAAAAGAAAAACAAGAACAATCTACATAGTATTTTTAGCAAATAATAAAGGAAATGTTCGAAGCCATTTCATTTTTAGTTTTTTGCTTTAACAATATAAAAACAATTTTCTTTTTCAAGCTTTTGTTTCATACATTTTCTTTCATTCTGCCCTCCTCCCTCCCTTCCTCCATCTCTCTTCATCCTTCGTTATAAAAATGAAAACTATAAAAAACGAAGTGTTACCAATAGTGTCGTGTCTCAAAATCGTCTTCATGTTAGGATTTGATTAATCAAAACGTATATATCGACTTTGCCAATTAATTAAGTTTAAATAGTTTCTTTTCCGGGCGGAAGTTTAGGCAATGTGTTTATTTGTGTTTAAATAGTTTATCATATAAATTTGTGTTTATCTACATATATTAGGCAATGTGTTTTTAAAAGTATATTATTTGTCTCTGCCTAACTTAGTGGAAAATGATATTGACTTGTAGACAAATAGTCTCCGATTCAAATTCCCATAATATCTTGATAATGTGTATGAAAACCCCATCTCACTTGTACTTTTTATTTTTTATTTATTATTAAACGAAAAAAAAAAACTCAACTAAGTCTATAGGACAACAATAATGACAATTTTCTTGTCGACAACCCAAAAGCAAGGATTTAAATTAATAAATCTCCTTTTTTTAAAGGTAAAACTAGTTAGGTGAGCCAATAATTAATCTATTTGATGACCTATCTATGCAGTTGCACTGCCTATCCAAACCAATATCAGCAATTCCTCTTCCTTTATTTTCCTGTTTATATGTCACAAATGCATCTAAATCATTCCATATACTGTGAATCATGGCTAAAAACAAAACTGGAAGAGGCTTCTAATTATGCCAGGTAGCAGAAAAACAAGAAAACAAATTGATAAAGTTTATTCCCAAGAATTTGGATTTTAGCATTGTTTTAAGAAAGAAGATATCTGAATTCTAGATGTTTTGATTAATTAGTGGACCTTAGAACATGGGCTAGGTGGGTTTCAAAAAATTCAATTTATTAATATAAAAATGAGACATATATAAAGAAAACAGATCTACCAAAATATTGTCACAAAGCAAAAATTAGTAGAATATAAGTGAAAGGACAACAAAGGCAGAATATATCATATGAATTAATGAACTTCACTGTTGAGATGGACTTTGGATGGTAGCTCTTGAACTTGACCAAAAATCCATAAAAAGGAATTTAATGACGCAGCAGCTCAACGTTGAATATTGTTTTCTTGCATTGATTGCAGGACCAATCAGTCATGAAAGGTCAAATTTTAGCACTGATATGTAGATTTTAGGGTGTGGTAAGAATCAAACTATTGTTCTAGAAGTAGAGGTGATCTCTGCCACTGAAATTATTAGTCCCTACCAACAAGAAGAATTTTGACTTACCAACAACAACCCGAAGGCAAACTCAATGACTGAGATTCAAGAAAACCTATACTAACAAGAGGGCCAAAATACATCTTGTCAGGAGAAATTTTTGCCAGTGATCACTTCCTCACGTTGTTACTAATACACATGTTATAATATATAGGTGAAAGACGATTTTATAATTTAGCATGCTAATCAATAGGAGAAATTATATAGTAATTGGCAACTGTATAAATCTAGATACTTAATATGTTATTGGAGCTTGCTTCTCAAGAAAGTAATATGTGGGATTGTACTTGGTTGTCACGAAAGTAATCTGTCAATGAGATGGTGCTTCATTGTGTTTTCCTTATGGTTATCAGATCATATATTCGATTATCCACACGAGTGCAATAGCATGCAACAATATTTGTCTCTCGATAAAAATGATTTATAGTGAAATAGGTAATTTTAAAAAGGAAAACCAACTAGCTCTTAGTCTAGTGATATTTCTCTTTTTGTTATTAAAAGAGGTCGCAAGTGCCTCCCAAAGATACAAAAGAAATTCTAAGGAGGAAATACTTATAAAAAAATAGTTCATATAAGTTGTTTTTCTTTTATTCCCCAGATGAATTTGGGAGGGCAACAGCCCATTTTGAGACCAATCTGGTGCTTGAACTATGAATAAATTAGTTTTGTTCCCAAAGTTTGCAAAACCAAGGTTTTACTGGCGAATTGAATTAAGCCTTCCTCTCCAGTTTTTCTATTTTCAGGAGAACGTACAAACTCAAATTGTGCATAATAAAAAAATACAATTTGAGGATAACACTTCTGTTTTCAGTAAGGCAATTCATCATTTGCAGCAAGTACAAATATAAACTGCTTCAAACCTCAGAGCTTCCAGTGGAAGCTCTAGGGAAAAAGCAACATATCAAACTCCCCCATTGATCAATTAATGATTTAAGGGGGAGGAAAAAAACAAAAGAACAAGCTCAAAAGCGCCTCTATCATTTCATTTATTGACAGAGAACTAAAAATTACTATTGCTTTAGAAAGTCTACACCTCCATTCTTGGAGCCATTGCTGGTGGGAGATTCCGATTTTCCTGTAAACTTTGAGATGGTTCATTAATCGTAATAACGTGATGCATCCCATCGATGCCTGATACTGGCTGCACAATTCCCTGTGAAGGTAATTCTTTCTGCTCTGGGGTCACTTTAGGCTTAGCATTCTTAAAATGTGCTAGGGACGCCAGTTTATGAGCAGCATCGGCAATTTCCTCTGTACATTTAACAACTTCACACAGTAGTGAAGCCACTGCACCTGCTGGTATGATCTGTAAGATATCGTCATGTTTCGATAAGCTGGATCTGATTACAGATTTGAGATTTTCAGCAGCATCTTTTGAGTTGGCAATGTGACGTTCTGCTGCTGATGATTTAGTCATTTTCCGTAAAGCAGATGCTAATTCCTTCAATGCTTTGCCACACTCTGAGCTAACTGCTGTGCTTGCTTCTTGAATTATGCTTCGAACTTCTGGAGGTGACTGCATGAGAGGCGCAAAAGATAAGTTAGTAGACATAAATTGGTAGTGAAATGCATTTATATCATTAATACAGACATAAAATGGTGAAAAGGGTTTCATCATCATACCTGGATCTCAGAGATAAGGTAGCTGTTGAGAGCTTCAATTTTGAAAGCACATTGGCGAGTTATGCTCCCAACTTTCAAGTATTGTTTCCATGGATGACGAAACCTGAACTTTCCATGACGCGGTTCCCATCTTGCCAAATTAGCCTGGATAATAGAAAGTAAAGAATTCAGAGTAGAGTTCAAGCATAATTTTCTTGGACAGAAAATAGAGGAAGGGAACGTTGTATGATTCTCACCATGGTTTCTTCCTTGCTACTTGAACTTAGAACACTTTTATATCCATCAAGAATTGATGACTTGTCTCTAGGCTGCCCTTCCTCAGATACTTTAAAGTATTCTTCTCCATATCCTGCAAGTAATTGGCCTTAACAGGTTAAACTTTGAAGTTCCTGGTGGTAATAATGATAAGATAACCATAAACGAGGTTTTTAAAATATATTTTTGGTCAATATGAGTTTTTGAATATATATGCATACCTTCTAAGAAATTCCCAAGCTTTTCAATGTTGGTAGCGATCTGATTGTGAAGATCCACCCCAATCCATACTGGACATATGAAAATGCATACAATGACAGAAGTACAGCTTCCAATGACGATTGTCGATAACCTCTCGAAGGCCATTTCTATAACCTCTTCATCGCGATAACCAGACACCGATATCAAGCAGAATGTCAATAAGAATATCAGCATCCCATAATCATACCTTGCCTTAATTTGGGGAATGAATCTCAGGAATGTCACTATTCCAGCTGCATTAACGAACAAAAAATCCACATGAAATGATTATTAGTTGCTTTGAAGCGTATATATACATACATATATAGTACAAAAATTAATTTAATCTTGTTTCTAATAGTAAGTATATGCATATATACCAATGATAAAGACGAAGAGAGCAATAAGTATGGGTTCCCCTGTCTCTCCAGAAAGAGTTGCTAAGCGATGTGCCCCGATGCCAAGAGCAGCAGCTGTTAAAGTTGCCAACATTCTATTTAAACCTCTTCCAAGTGTGGATCCTGAAAAATAAAAATACAAAATATCACATTTTAGAAACTTAAACTCTCTGATTTTCAGTTGATAATATATGTTGAAAGTCTTGGACCACAATTATGTGAGCTTTTAGAAGTTGCTTACCAACAGTAAATTCAAACACAACCACAACAGTTAAAATAGCCCACATTGCAGCAAGACCAAAACCTTCATAGAGTGGTTTAAAGTAGTAGAAAATTGACACCAATGTGAGAGCCAGCCCCATTTTAAAAGAATGAATAATCCTTCTTGGATCATCTTTCCCTAGTTTCTTGAGCTTCAAGGCAAACCCAACTATCTTCCCCCATAACCTCGTCAAGGGTCCTGCAGCATTCTCATGATTTGAAGATGTCATTTCCAATATTTCTATAAAGGAACAAAATATTGGTAGCTGCAGAAGGAAAAATTAGATGGAGGAAGAAGATGCCTTGTGGAGTGAGTTCTAACTAAGCAAATTAGAATATTTATAAGCGATCAATGATGGATGGTGGCATATAAAATGTGCTTATCACATCATTATAATAATAACAATAATAATTCGATATGTAGATGAAGAATGAGAGAGTGAGAGACTCAATTATTTTTATCTAATAATTTATATATTCATGTAGACGTGGGTTATACCCAGTTGATCAGGGCAGTGAGCTTGCCTCTTTGTACTCAAATTTGAATTCCCCTTCCCATAGATTAAATTAATTTAAAATAATTTAGACTAGCGTTGTATTATGTATTCATATTTATTTCTTCCAGAAATATTCTACTCTCTATGTATTATTATCCAAATTTTGGAGCATTGCAATTTACACTAGTACATTGCACGTGACTCACATCAGGAGAACCTGACGGTTATGCTTCTGTGGTTGAGACTCGCGAGGCAGAGGGTCAAAGAAGGCTAGCCATCCTACGTTTTACAGCAGAGCTATGCTTTTGGATCTGCGAGCTGCAAGTGAGAATATAATTTCATTTTTCTATGAATCAATTTGTGGATTCAGCAAATTGGAAACATTTTGCATTCTTGTATATAGTACTGCAACGGTTGACCACCGGCATGATGGATCTAAAAGTTAACACTCGCACTTAGTATAACAGAGATTCTTAAAAAGTTAACACTCTCAATTAGTTAAACCTAAATTCTGTAACTAGGTGAGTAAATAGGATATCATTTGATTAATCAAAGCTAACTCGTCCAAGTTTTTGATTCTGCACAAAATACATATGTCACATGACTCATCAAGATGAGCTCGAACAAATTATTAGGCTCAAGAAAAATGAGTTGAGCTTGAACTTTGGTATATTCGGGTTGTAACTTGTAAAGCTCGTGAGCAACATGTATCTTTTCGTAAGATAGCTCTAGTTTTGGTTAAGCTCGTTCATAAAACTTGGCTGATAAAAGTTAGACATTACAATCTTATGATCAAAATTGAATAATGTCATGAAAAATCAAATCCAACGATTACATCCTCAACTTTTTTGAAATGTTCCTTACTTTTCATTCTTCATATTCATCCAGTCTTTCATAAATGAAATGTACATTTCCCATAAGGCATGTCAAACTATTATATGTTTATATGTATGTGCCAATATTGACCAAGGACATCTCATACTATTATGTTTGTTTGTATTTGCTTTATTATTTTTCATCATTAAACTTCGCCAAACTTAAGTTCGAGCTCGTTTGGAAAACAAGCTAAACCCTCTACAATACAATGCTATTACTGGCTAGCTAGTGGTGTGTTGAATAATATTGAGAAATATTTGCTCTCCTTTTTCTCCTCTGTTTTCCCTCCAGTTGTAATCATATTAAATCAAAAGGAGAGAAATCCAAACAGCGAAAAACCATTCCCTTTATGTTCTATTACCATATCGCTTCATTTTTCTAAATTCCTAGAATTTCTTTCAAGTCTAAAGTGTTTTTTTTAAAAATATGAATTTCAAGCTTTGTCAATGTCCACGAAGCTTCAAGGACAAGAACTTATAAGAGGTTGTTCTCCAACCATGTGGCAAGTAGAGACAAAACAATCTAATTAAAAAAATTTGGTGTTGAAGAAATTAAAATAAGTATTAAATTTCAACACATTCTATCTTTTAACTAGAATGTATTTTAATTATGCATTATCACCACTCGCGGATTCAAGAATTTTTTAACTAAGGTGTAATTTTGGCCAAGATTTATAAATAAATAAATATAAAAAATATAAAAAAGCAAGCACGCTATGCAGCATACTAATTTCGTTTGGGCTTTTTGTCGAACACATAGAGTGCCCCTGCCAGGCTAAGCAGATATGCAATATACAACATCTATAATGATTTTTCCGATAAGAGGAGGTGCAGATGCACTTTCTGCTCCTTAATAGATCCGTCACTTTGTACTTGATTGGGACAACCTCTCTCACAATTTTTATTTTTATTTTTTACAAGTAAGCTTCTTTTCTCTATATTTGTTGTCTTTTTAACCCATTTTCATATATTATTTTGTCGTCCTCAAAATTTCATTTTGGTTTAGAAATACTGGTAGTACTCATCTTGATATATAAATATATGTATCACCCAAGCTACCATTATCTTTACTATTTCTACTTGTTTTATTAGGAAAAACAAGCTGCCATTGATCGTTAAACTTAATTAAAAAAAGGATATGCATATATCTAGCAAATGCAGTTGGTAACCATTTTCCTTATGATACAAGCGATATTGAGAGAGAAATATAAGTAGAATATAAACGCTTTTAATTACTAGAACTATAAGCTCTTTATTAATACTAATCATTCAGGAATTAAATGATTACTATAATAATAATACTAATTCTAGCTTATATATTGTCGTTTTTTTCCCTTTTTTGCTGGAAGCTTTACATTTTCATTTTAGTGTTACAGTGTAGTAAAGTAAAAATGCCACAGGAAAAGCACCTACTCCAAATATTATATAGGCTTGCTCCCATCTAAAGTACTTGAATTTCAACAACCTACTGGCTGTTTGATGATTGAATCTACCCATGTGTTCAAACATTCAAGACAGCATGACATATCATAATAATTGACACAAGAACCGATCCTAATTGAAGTTGTCATTGAGCTGATTTTCAGAATATTTTGTCTAATAGAATAAGAAAAATTAATAATGAAAAGAATGTTTTGCTATTAACGTATCCTGTTAATATATAATTTTATAACTGTGTATACAAATTTTTTTTAAAAAAATATCTTGTCCCATTATAGACATGCTTATAATATTGAAGGAGCATCCATGATGTGGTTTTTCTCCTTTATAATATTGTTCTTTTTTGACTGCAAGCATCCTAATTTTTTTCTTTTCTCATCTTTTAAATTCGAATTGTTTTATAATATTCTTTCCATCTTTCCGGGAATTGCGAAATTAGTAGTAAAATGTTGAATTTGGTCATGCTTTTTACGCATGAATAATTCATTGTTATATATAAATAGCTTCACTCTTTTTATTTAATTTGAAGATTTTACTACAACACCCATTCCTTTATGGGAAAAAGCTTGGCTCCTTAAAATTGAGGAGAAGCACATCTTCCAAACAAATGAAATGCTATTTCTTGTCTTGAATTTTTATCCCTTGTGGTTTTCCCCGAAAAAGTTTTAGCGAGACCATTGTTAACCAAGGACGGTCCTATGACTTGTACAACCTGGGCTATAGCCCAGGAGAGTTTTTATTTATTTATTTCTTATAGTTAGTGTTAATGTTAATCCCATTTATAGCAGAAATATTAATTTGAACTAATTGGATAATTGTAGTGTTACCTCTAGTTGCCGTGTGTCTGTCTGACTCTATCTTTGTGATGATAAATTTTCATTTTTGAAGTTTTTTATGAATTTTCTTTTCTCTTAATTCATTTTTGTTCATCATGGTAGACCTTAGCTAGCATTGTTGGTGTAAAATATTTCTTTTAAACAAATAAAATAAAAATGATATGTTCTTAAGGTAAATCTAGTCCACTCCAAAAGCCTAAAATCTAACAGTTCAATAAAGTAAATCTAGCCCACTTCATTTTAAAATCTTGGGTCCATCCCTGCCATTAACATGCTCGTTCTTACATTGTAATGTTCTCTTTGGATTGAATGCAATACAATTTTCTCTATAAAAAAAACAAATAGATGTTGTAAATGCATGGGTTGGTGGATGACCACCATACCTCTTAGTATTCTACCGTTGGATTTTATGTAACCTATGCACTAAGTATTTGTAATTAGTGCTTGTAACCTATAGATATATTGTAAATGATGGTATTCAATATCCTATCTTGTAAGCCTATAAATAGGTGGTTCTACCAAAGATTAAGATAAGAATAAACAAGGTGAAACTTTATCTTTGGCATATCACTTCTCTCTACATTTTTCCCTCTAGTTTTATAACACGTTATCAGCACGACATTGCTCTTGGTATGTTTTCTTTCTTTGAATTTTCTTTCTTCTTATATGAGCTAGAGTCATCACATGGTATAGAGTTTCTTTGTACTCCCCATCAGACTTCATCATGCTCGTTTAAGAAAAAAAAAAAAAATTTCTTATTCTTATTACACATGAATATAATGCCATGTTTTTTTTTTTTTGTTTGTTTATTTAATTTTAAGTATGATCTTAATTATTATGATGAGTTTGTATTATACAAAAGATTAGGGCCCGAAGTTCCTCGATCCTCATCATATAATTAGATTAGGACCTAGAGTTCTTTTGATTGAATCAAAACCTGAAGTTCTTTGATTCCAAATAATTGAGGGCGTGAAGTTTCGCGAATTTAAAGAGCACATAAGGACATGAAACTCCTCGATTTTGTATTAATCAAAATCGGAATTCCATGAGGCCTACATATGTCAAAAACCCGAACCAGAAGTTTCGAGTGCATATACATTGATTTGAGTATGAAGTTCAAAGCACAACTATTAATTCAATTTATTTATATCTACGTATTCGAACTTGAAGTTTCAAATATATATTGATATGAACCTGAAGTTCATAGTTTTTTGTGGATCTTAATACTATATATGAACCTGAAGTTCATTACTTATTTGTGCCTATATGAACCTGAATTGGTTGGAAACCCAATTCTTAAACTTGTAGTTTTCTCTACATATTGAATACACATTAATATTGGATTATCTTGGAATTTCATAGTCTTTAATTTATTTAATTTATTTAATTTATTCCTCATTTATACCACTTTACTCATTTTATTTTATTTATGTTGGTTTATTAGTTAATTTCTTTTTACGATGATAATGTTTTGTATTACAGCCCCAATATTGACAGTCAGAGGCGTCTATTGGAGAAACTTCCTACTTTCTTTTGTGGGTAGGAAGTTTATGATGTCATGAACCAAAAGTTCATGAGGCCCCAATATTACACAACTATTAAAGTAGTTGAAGTTTATGATGTCATGAACCAAAAGTTCATGAGGCCCCAATATTACACAACTATTAAAGTAGTTGAAGATTATAATATCATGAACCAGAAGTTCATTGACCGGATAACTTTTATGTTGTGGTATGATTATCTTGATGAGACAATATTCCACAATGACACATAAGAGTTTTATAAATTTGTATGGACATTGTTTAAAGACTCAAAATATTGTCTTGTCCAACAAATATCATTACAAAGAATGCTCATCATTTAAAGACTCAAAATATTGTCTTGTCCAACAAATATCATTACAAAGAATCCTCACAAATAAAAGTTGTCATGAGATCATCAAAGTCAAAAATTGACTTTGAGCCCTCTTTCCTGAAATAATTCAAGGGGATATTTGTGAGCTTATATAACATTTAATTATGGATCACTTCACCAGTTTTATTAATTGTGCCTACTAAAATGGTCACATATTTGTCTCTTGTCAAGACGTTTACGAGCACAACTCCCACATTATCCAATCCAGTCAATTTGACTTGATAATGATGATGAGTTTATTTTCCTAAATTTTGAGACAATTTCCCCGCCATTAGGGGGAGAAATGGCAGTTCCTGAAGAACGTCGTGAAATAGTGTTGAATCAATCCGCTTTTGTCTCATCAAGATAATGCATATAAAAGTTGTACATATGCTAACATGGATTGATATTCTCATATCACAATCCATTAACATGGTGACTATATATATAATGCATGCCTGAAGCATGACAGAAATATAGGTTCTAAAGACTTACCTCCTCATAAGTGGAGATTATTTGAAAAATTCAAGCCCTATAAAAAATAACGCTCTATAGGAGGTTATGATCCACATATTCTAAATAATTCATTGTAAAAGAGATGTTTGTCTAATAAGTGACAACATAAGCCTATGAAAAGGCATTGGTACCCCAAAGCAATGAGATGCTTATAAATTATGCATGCGCATGCACATGAGAATTGTGGGATCACGAATTGATGATACATTTGGTTTATTAGTAGCTACTACAATCATCAAGGGCTATGATTATATTAAATCTCGTCTTATGAATGTTGACAAGTTAAGTGATTGGCCAAAATGGAAATAGGCAATTCCATTTATCACTAAATATGAAGTCTAGGATATTGAACCTATAACTCAAACACCAAATTACAAATGTTAAGTATGAAGGTTACGAATTGGTGCTTATGAAGTAAAATAAGATCACTAATATGACATAAGGTTTCCTGGGAGAGACATGGTTTTAGTCTCCCATCTCATCATAGATGCATCCACATTTCTATAAGTGCAGTTGTTACTTTAACGTGAAACTTATAGCATATGTTAAATGCATATTTATTAAGATATGGTACATGGAAATCCTCAAAGCTCATGAAATATTTGAGATATAACGGATGAAGCAACCTCTTGAAGGATATAAAGTACCAAAATATTCTTAATTAAGAGTTATCACTAAAAGTTTGAGTATTTTGAATTCAAATTTGATATTATTGTAACATATTCTAACTATTAAATTTGTTGGTGATGCTCCTAAATATTTCAATCATTTGAAAAGTGAAAAACAGGTCGAATAGTGTGATAGACGATCATGTATGAAGACAATGTTGCTTGTATTGCTCAAATCAAAGAAGGGGAGATATTAATCAGGGGGAGATATTAATCAGGGGGAGCATCCCAATTCTACTACATGTAGGACATATGCGTGTTGTACTCTTTTTCCCTTCGACTAGGTTTTTTGTCCCACTGGGTTTTTCCTAGCAAGGTTTTAACGAGGCAACATAAGCGCATCCAACACCATATCAATGATCCAGAAGAAAGTTTCACTCTTTTTCCCTTCACTTCGGTTTTCTCCCACTGGGTTTTCCAAGCAAGGTTTTTAATGAGGGAACTATGTCATTGTATGGTGGACATCCAAGGGGGAGTGTTGTAAATGCATGGGTTGGTGGATGACCACCATCCCTCTTAGTATTCTACCGTTGGATTTTATGTAACCTATGCACTAAGTATTTGTAATTAGTGCTTGTAACCTATAGATATATTGAAATGATGGTATTCAATATCCTATCTTGTAAGCCTATAAATAGGTGGTTCTACCAAAGATTAAGATAAGAATAAACAAGGTGAAACTTTATCTTTGGCATATCACTTCTCTCTACATTTTGCTTTTGAATTCCTTTTTAAACCTAAAGAAGAGCTCCTCCTCAAACAAAATGAGATTTTGACACTTGTCAAATTCCGAAACAAAGAAAATAAATAAAAAAATTCAGAAAAAGTAAAAGTTAAATGAAATTGACATTTGTCAGAATCAGGGTTGTTTTGAGAAGAAGCTCCTCATCAGTTTTAAGGAGACAAGCTTCTTTCATTTTTTTCACTTTTGGAATTCAACAAATGTCAAAATTCCATTTGTTATGAGGAGCAACTCCTTCTTAGTTTTAAAGAGCCAAACTTTTTCCTTATTTTTTTTCATCATACGTTCTTGATCTGACAAAAAATAAAATTATTTTTTAGTGAAACAGAAGATAGATTTTTTTGCGTTCTCGAATTTCATGCATGATGTGCATTGTGACAACGCGTTATTTGACTCAATATGTGTTTTTTTATTAATGGTTTTTGCGTTCACTTGTCTTGTATTGCACAAAAGAGAATCCAAAAATAAATAATTATTAAAACTTTCCTTACCGATTGAAAAGAGAGAATTTTGTTTCCAATGAAGAAGATAATTGTACATTGTAAAGTACAAAAGAGAATTCAATAATTATCTATTCAGGACTCCAATACACGCAAAGACTCATGACATCCTACTCTCCAAGCGAAACTCGTAGGTCAAAAGGATACTGCTTTCATTTCGAGAAGCATATTAAAACTAGAGAGCTAGGTTGTTAAATATTCTTGTTTATGCTTCATTGGCTTATCAAGGGAGAATGGTTGATTTCTCCTGTTTTATTCAGCTTATGCTTTTAATGTTTTGATTTTAATTTACCATTCCATGCTTGACGTATTTTCTTATTTTTGAGTAACGTATTTGCAAGGCCGAGGGCGACGGCCTAGGGCCTCATATCAAGAGGGCCCCAAAAAAATTTGTATCTATATGTTTTATATATAATTGTTCAAATTCATATTAAATTGATTTTTTTAGAGTCTGAAAAAACAAGAGTTCAAATAACAATCACTTTGAATCCTTAGCAATACAATTAGTAAATTGAATATTTAAATATTATATTTTTTGTTTTGGAACAAACATCCAAATAATCCAACATTTATGTTTACTTCTTCTAATTTGACAGACATACAAAGAGCGACATGAAACAGTGGCATTGTTAAAATCTTCCTAGGATAAGAATCTCAGGAGAGGAAAGAGTACCACACATTTCATGGACTAATAGGTGAAGGAAGTTAAGGTTCCACCCCAAAACCAATTGGCAATGGGGGGAGTAACCCAACTCCTTATAAGCCCTTGTTAGGTTTCTTAACTTTCCAATGTGGGACTCTTTACCTTCACATTCTCACACGCCCCCGCACGTGTGGCGATTTTTCAAGCCTAACACGTGGACAACACATATTAGGTGACGTGGAGCACGTGTGGCCGTTGGGCTTTCACACGTGGGCTAACCTGGCTCTGATACCATGAAGGAAGTTGAGGTTCACATTCTCACATGCCCCTGCACGTGTGGCGAATTTTCAAGCCTAACACGTGGACAACACATATTGGGTGACGTGGAGCACGTGTGGCCGTTGGGCTTTCACACGTGGGCTAACCCGCTCTGATACCATGAAGGAAGTTGAGGTTCCACCCCAAAACCCCAACTCCTTATAAGCCCTTGTTAGGTTTTACAACTTTCCAATGTGGGACTCTTTACCTTCACATTCTCACACGCCCCGCATGTGTGGCGAATTTTCAAGCCTAACACATGGACAACACATTTTAGGTGACGTGGAGCACGTGTGTCCGTGGCTTTCACACGTGGGCAACTTGCTCTGATACCATGAAGGAAGTTGAGGTTCCACCCCAAAATCAATTGGCAATGGGGGGAGTAACTCAACTCCTTATAAGCCCTTGCTAGGTTTCTCAACTTTCCAATGTGGGACTCTTTACCTTCACATTCTCACACGCCCCCGCACGTGTGGAGAATTTTCAAGCCTAACACGTGGACAACACATTTTGGGTGACGTGGAGCACGTGTGGCCGTTGGGCTTTCATAATTCAGGTCATTTTGGACCATTACAATAAAAGAATAAGTCAAAAACAAAACCCAACATAAAAACCTCTGACGAGAACTGCAACTAGAGACCAATATAGTAGGACCCACATGAGAGGACCGTAGAAACCTCAAATAGTAAACCCATAGAAGAGGACCGCAGAACATCCCAATTGTCAACAATTTGATAGTTTTTTATGTTTTATGATTCATGTTCTTTCATTATTTTAGTTTAATAGGATACCATAATTAAGCCAAAAAGAAAATACATTCATGTGCAGAAATTTTTTTCTTTCTTGATCAACTATGATTATATACAAAAGAAAAAGGGGTCATTTTAATTTATGCCCGGTGCCACTCAAAAGTTAAGGCCGACCTTCATTGTAAGTTCTTTTGTTTGTTCAGAAAAAAAAAAAAAAATTACATTAATAATGGGCCCGCTTAGATTAAAGTTAGTGATTGCCAACACAACGAGACGATCCAAATCCTAATCTATAATTAAGGCCCAACTCAAAACTTAGCAACAACCCGAGTGTTGATATGGAATACAGTGAGCTCGAGGCCTAAAACAAAATAACATTCAAGCATTATCCGGCATTATCAACCCAACTCAATTTTAGTTGGCCCTTCCAATCAAAACGAGACATATAACTGAAAACAACCTGGTCCCATTAGCAAAACACCAACTAAAAGAACGAAAGAAAAAACAGAGTTCCTTCATCAATGGCCGCTTCAACTGCGACTGCCCCAACTGACCGCATAGATGTGTTCTGGGACTCAGGCATGCTCAACCATAACTCAGGCAATGGAGTATTCGACACTGGAATGGATCCTGGGTTTCTGGATGTGTTAGAAAAGCACCCAGAGAACTCTGACAGAGTCAAAAACATGGTTTCTATTCTAAAGAGAGGCCCTATCTCTCCCTACATTTCTTGGCTCCCAGGAAGGCCTGCTCTGCTCTCTGAATTGCTCTCTTTCCACTCTTCAGGTTTTTGGATTCACTTTGAATCAATTTGCTTACTTTTTCAACTTCTGATTGCTCTGCTTCTTGAGTTGCTCCTTTCTCTCTCCTGCTACTTGGGTTCACTTTGGACTTGCAGTCTCTTTGTAGGTTGGGTTTTGATTGCATAGTACTGGGATTTTGTAGGCTTTGAATTACAAATTCTTTTGGGTTTTATTCATTTATGTGCCAATGAATTTGGATGAAATCAATTACCCAATATTACTTTCAAACCGAACTGACGTGGGTTTATCAAATTTTAATCCTTTGATTGTTTAAATCCTTACGTTTGTGCTATATATGAGTTAGTAAAGTTATGAAGAATATTGGTTTGGGTTCAAATATATGCTGCTGTGCCAGAATACATAAATGAACTAGTTGAAGCGGATAGAGAAGGGGGTAAGATGTTATGTGCTGGGACTTTCTTGAACCCCGGATCATGGGGTGCCTCGCTTCTTGCTGCTGGTACAACATTATCGGCAATGAAACATGTGCTTGATGGACATGGAAAAATTGCTTATGCATTGGTTAGGCCTCCGGGTCACCATGCTCAGCCTACTCGAGCTGATGGCTACTGCTTCCTTAACAATGCCGGCCTTGCTGTTCAATTCGCTTTAAATTCTGGATGCGCAAAGGTTGCGGTCATAGACATCGATGTCCATTATGGAAATGGGACTGCTGAGGGATTCTATAGGTCTGATAAGGTTCTCACAACCTCCCTTCATATGAATCATGGTTCATGGGGTCCATCTCACCCACAGAATGGCTCTGTTGATGAGCTTGGTGAAGCGGAGGGGTTTGGTTATAATTTGAATATACCTCTACCAAATGGGACCGGGGACCGTGGATACAGGCATGCCATGACTGAGTTGGTTGTCCCTGCAATCCAAAAGTTTAAGCCTGAAATGATGGTTCTGGTCATTGGCCAAGATTCAAGTGCTGTAAGTTAAATCTTTCTGCATGACTTCAATTTAGATGATTTGCTTGATTTGTTTATTTATTGAGAAAAGTGTCTGCTTAACAAAACTGAAATCATCACCGTCTTTATGTAGAGACTTCCCATATTTTGAAAAGAGCTGTTTGTGTTTAGTACTAATAACTGTAGCCAATTTATTTTTTGGCATTACCCTTTAATAATATCCTTCTTCATATCAGAGTATGAACTTCAAGTTCTTCTCTAGCTACCTTCGAAGAAATCTAATTTTATTGTCAACAAAAACTGAAGTAGCTTATACATTAACACTGCTTATGTTCTCAGTTTGATCCAAATGGAAGGCAGTGTTTGACAATGGAGGGTTATCAAGAGATTGGCAGGATTGTTCGTAGCCTGGCGGACCGACACTGCAGTGGACGGCTTCTGATTGTCCAAGAAGGTGGATATCATGTTACCTACTCAGCCTATTGTCTCCATGCCACACTTGAAGGTGTGCTCAACCTACCAACTTCCCTATTATCTGATCCCGTTGCTTATTACCCAGAGGATGAGGCATTGGCCGCGGAAGTTATTAAATCCATTAAAAAGTTCCAGAAAGACAATGTACCATTCTTAAAAGGAGCTTAATTTGGAATTCATTTTAGTAAATCTCATTCTCTTTTTGTACTGTGTCTATGATATAAGATTGTCATTGCAACAAAGAAGTCACACTTTTTTTTTTTCTTTTTTTTTGGGTAAATTTGATTGAGTATTGCTTATTGCTTCAATGTTTCTGTATGAGCATCCCCAATTAGAGATGAAGGCCCTGTTATCTTTCAGAGTACACCTACGTTCATACACAATTTTTTTTTAAATTAAAAAAAAATAAAATAAAATAAACTGAAACTTGGCATGGTTGGAGCAGAAGATAAAAGTTCACACTTCAGTTAATACTTAGGAGCTACCAAGAATTCTATAGTGAGGGCCTTACATATGACCTTTAGGTGAGGCCCTATCTTTTAATCGTTGGATCAGATTAACCAATTTGATCCAACAGTTAAGAGATAGGACTTCACCTAAAGGCCATATATTAGGCCCTCACTATAGAATGACGAAATTCTATAGTGAGGGTGTCATATATGGACTCCTCATGTGGACCTTTATATTAACCACAGGATCCTTTCATTAAACTTAAATGAAGTTACTGTTTAGATGAATTATGTGGCTAATATAAAGGTCCGCATTTATGACACCCTCACCATAGAACGACTTCTATAGAGTGACTCAGTTACGCTACACACCTCGAATTATCAAATTCTTTAGGCCCATTTGTTTAGGTGGATTTGGATTTGGGCATGTTTGGGTCCAGGTTTATAAAGTGGATATGGATTTGAATGAAACTCACAGACAATTTGATAAGTCAAAATGTTAGAATTTGAATGGAGAAATAAAACTAGGAATTTGTGTGAATTTCAACCTCATTTATGTTTACTCTCTCTCCTACCCTACAATTTTCTCTCTGATCTCTCTTCAAATTGTGGTGAAATTCTATCTTGATACTTGTTAATCTCACATCTTTAAATTAAATTTGAGAAATGAACCTAGAAGTAGAAGATAAATGAGTCTGCTCCAGCAACAGTCAAGGGGCACGTTTGCATTTTAAAGTGGCATCCTAATCTTCCAGGACTAGGACTTCTGCTTTTAGAATGAAAGCAAAACCAATGATATTTGTCGGCAGTCTTTATTGGTCCATGTCCTATTCTGAACTGAAGCTTGATATTTTATTAAATCTTAAGGCTCCATTTTGGATGGGATGACTTCAAAATTTAAGTATTTAGATTATATTACAGGGTTAAATTATAAAATTACGTTAGTATAATTCATGTACGTCAAGATTTGAATAAAGAAATGAAGAAAATAAATGAATTCCAAATGATTTCTTGTATATGGTCATTTCAAATTCATTTCAAATGTATTACATCTTATAATTTAACATTTTGTGACAAATTTAGCATTGTTGTCAAATTCAATTCCGTTTCTTCAAATACCTCCATTTAAAAGAGGCTCCTGAAGGCAGTTAGTCGACTTCTGAGATGTGTCTACTGATATTTTTGCCATCCTTTTTTTTCTTTTTTTTGGGACAAACTAAGGTGTTAGTACTATAGGCGGGGCCTCTATTGACAAAACTTTGATAAGCTAATGGACGAGAGCATCAAGTCGTGAGGCACATGTTTTTGTCTGCAAATGGAAACTGAATAGGTTTATGCAGATACTTACAAGACGCAAGTCCCTTTCCACTCATTGTCACTTCTGTTCCTACCATGTGTACGTATAGCCGAGCCATGTTCTGTTGTATTAATATTACATCCAAAGGTAACAAAGAAGTCACACCACAACTCCCTCCATCTAAACTATAGAAGGCACATCACTTTAGTGGTTTTGAGGCAAAACAAGTGAAATGTACTGTTCTTTTGATATAGTGAACTAATTTTTTAAAACTCTGGTTTCTGACCCATACGATTTGAAAATTTTCAATTTTGACAACTCCAAATCAGTTTCGTCATCCAAAAATTCCGAAAAAAGTTGGACTGGAATAGGAATGTCTCTCGAAATTTCAAAAAATTCCGAATTTTGAAATATAGTGGGATTTCAAGGTTAGATTTCATACAATTTAATTTCATGTTAAGCTAAATATATTTTAATGACCAATGTATATGGACAAGTTATTCCATAAAGGGTAACAACATCCAAGTACTAGAGAATACAAGAGTTTTCAAGCGTTCAATATGGTTGTGCATGTTTAAAATTTTGAACTAGTTTCCAAAATTTCCCAAAAAATTCTGAAATATATTAGTTCCGAGTTTTCCTAATTGGAATGGATATTGACATTCCTATATTTTTTTGAACAAAATTGGAATAAATTTTTGTTCCGAATTTTTTTGGATTGGAATTGGAATCCCCTGATTCCTATCTGATCCTTCTGAAAATCAGCCCTAACTCTGGTAAGCATAGCCCTAGCCTAAACCAAAATTTTGTCTTATTTATTTTCATGCCATAACTTTTTATATATTTTTTTGAGTCATTACATTTTTTTCCTTTAATTTCTTAGGAGTGATTCGAATACAGGACTACAAATGCAAAAATAACTGCTCTTAACCACTTGAATTATAAGCCTCTTGCTTTTTCTATTAAAAAAAAAAAAAACTTTGTTTCAAAGTCTATTTTGCCCATTTTAAGACCTACAAATAAGCCCTACATTTTAGATATTTTAGACCGATGAATTTATGATCTTCCAAAATGGAAGCAAAATTGAACTCAAACTCTTCGTAGATGCATGTGCCATGTGTAGGCAAGGGCGGATCTACACTCCAGCCCAGTGTTGATTTTTTTGTTGTAGTCTTAGTGGTTTAAGCCAAATATAGGTTAAGTAAATTATAGTCTAGCCCTCTATTTAAAATAAGCACACCTCTCTATATAGAAATAAGCCCACTCTTGAAGCATATAAGAAATAGTAAACATACAGTCTATAACCAATATAAATTTGATTAGAAGCAAACATCAGAATTTTTCTTCTAGCCACCCAAAACACTATATTTAAACCTTAAGAGCCTAGAAGAAATAGCTCTCCCCCTCTAAAAAATTGTACCAACCTATCTTCAGTGGGTTCTTCAATCTTTGTAAGTTTTTCTCTTTTTTTATTCAATTTCCAATTTTAATTGTTGTTGTTAAGTTTTTCTGATTTAGGATTTGGGTGAAAACTTTTGGCGATTGTTATATATGTTTTATTTTTACAACTTGAATTATTAATTTTTTACGTAATAAATCTAGAAAAGATTATGATAAACCTATAAAAAAATTAAAAAAAATTTAAACTAAAAATATAAATTTTTTATTTTTGGTGTCTAGTATTTCTTGTTAGAATATCATGTCACATAATGATAATAGACCGACAAAGAGAGGACAATTTTATTCATTCTTCCAAAAAAGTGGTAATGATAACAATGATACACCTTCTGCATCTGATGTTGATACTTCAATTCTTGGGGAACTTACTCAACTCTGATCTCAAGTAGGTTGAACAATGTGTTTGATTTGATATTTATTTATATTTTGAACTTTGTGTTATATTTGCTCGTAATGTGGCCTTGTTTGATTTATAAAATTTTATTTATATTTCTGTTTCAAGAGAAAAAAAACTTATAATATATCTCCTGTAAAAAATAAAATTTAGCCTACCCTTATAAAAATTCCTAGGTCTGCCATTGATGTATAGGTAAAATGTCCACAAATGTGTTTCGGTCTGATAAGCATCTATACTAAGGACATGGCCTTAGTGTGGCAAGCCACACTTACTGTTGGCTAGGATATTGTACATTAGGCTTGCCTTGTATATCCCTGCAAGTTCAAAAATTGTTGTATAGTATTGAAATATGGATTCGAGCCTCTACATATAGTTCTCGTGCATTTACTCACATTTCACAATATCTAGACTATTTAAATAATCTAATCGTTTAAGGCATAACACATCACCGATGTATGTGTTTATTTATTTTTATTTTTTTATATATTAGAAAAATGGTTTAAAATTAACACATGTTTTATTGTTAAAATAAAAAATTAAAACATAAACTGAAAAACCACACCCTTCTCCACCAAAATTTGAGAGGGAGGATTACATGGGGTGAGGTAGGGGGGGTGAGGAAAGGAGGCTGGTAATGACACATACAAATTAAACTAATTGATCTACTTATAAACTAAAGTATTATATGAAAGATCAAAATGGATTGGTATATTGTTTCAACAATCAACCTCTCCACTCACCCAGGGACGGATCCAGGAATTTTCCTTGCAGGGGTCAACGTCTAAAAGGGTAAAAACTTTCTATACAAAATAAACCCATAAAAATGATACGATAATTTATAANTTCATAATTAATAGAAAAAACCACATTACAATTGTCCACGACGAGTTTTCATATTCTGAAAACGTCCCATTATAGTTTCATTATCAATACAAACAAACACGTCTTTCTCAATATAAACAAGTAAGCTATCACTCAACCATTGATCTCCCATTCTGATATATCACGTGATTCATCAACTAATAAGGAGAAGAAGGCACCATCCATATCCTTAATGATTTTCTTAATAGTTTCAGTTGCACAAGCATTCACAAGATCTTTTTGAATTGTTGGAGCTATGAGCTTGAGATTCCCTGGAGCATTTTCTAACACAACAGCCTTAACTTTCTCATCATGATCAGCAAGAAATTGTAAGAGTTCTACATAATTCCCCTTGTTGTTTGAAGTGTCACTCTCATCATTGCCACGAAAAGGAAGACCTTGCTTCAACAAAAATCTCACACAATCAAGAGAAGCTGTCAAGCAAATACGATAATCAATGCGAGCTTGGTCTGATTGCTTTATCAAAACTGTTTGGATGTGTTGCTTTTGATTCATAAGATCCACACAATATTGTCTAGATTGATTATGAACACTCCCAACACCTCCAACATGTTGCCTAATTTTATCTTTCTTCTTCCAATTTGTAAAACCCACCTCGGTGAAGACATCGCTACAGCCTTGACCAATTTTGAAATTGGATTTGAAGAGATAACAATAAAGGCAAAATGCAGCATCTTTACTAATACTGTACTCCAACCAGTCAAACTCATCAAACCACTTGACATTAAAGCGTCGATCATACCCTGAAAGATCGGTTTGTGGAAATGTGTGATCCTTAGGTTGACATGGACCCTTCTGTAGATATGCTCTTCGAACTTCGTCTCGAATGTTAGGATCATAATCCAACATTTGAGGTCGAAGTCCAGGGTCTGCAGGAAGATTAGCCAATACATCTTGCAACTCACTTTCTTTCGAACTACCCACCACATCTCTTGAAATACCCACATCTCTTACACTTGAACTACCCACATTATCTGAACTAGAGGTAGTTGATGAAAACTTTCTCTTAAAATATCGTTCCATAACCTGTTTGGGTAGAAATAATCAATAAAGCATACAATCTAACTAACAAATACAAATAAAATCTATTTAAAAAAATCCCTAATTTATTCAAACAACCAAAATAAAATCACAACAACCAATAAAACAAAAATATACAAGAATCTTCAGTAATTAACAAACACAAAAACTAATCCAATATACCAAGATATAATCTAACTAAAGCATATACAATCTAATTACATAAAAAAAATAACCCTAATTTATTCAAATTAACTAACCAAAATAAAACCTCAACAAAATAACTAATCAAGAGAATATCAAACATATAAGAATATTTATTAATTTGTTAAAGCATAAAGAGATTAGAAATTAGGATAACATACTTTCAAATTTGAGAGACAATGAAAAATCCACCTTTGAAATCAAATTGAATTTGGGGCTGATTTTTTTGCTTTGTTGTTGCCACCACTATGAGGTTGGTGTTGCCGCTGGCAGATGGAGATGGAGTGGTTGGATTGGATTAGTTGAAGTTGAAGGTTGGTTCAATATGATTTGGGGTTTGAACTTTGAGGATATAGGGTTTGGCAATTGAAAAAAAAGAAATGAAACTGATTTGGGAGAGAGGAGAGCATCGGGCTCTCTGTTAAACAGAGTCTGTCCCTTTTTTTTTTTTTTTTTTTTTAAAAACCTGAGCCAAAACGACGTCGTTTTGGCCAGGTTTATAAAAAATAAAAAAAAAAACCCTTTAGTAGAACGACGTCGTTTTGACGTCGGGGGGAGAAAAAAAAAACAAAAGCGCTGCGCGCAAGCAGCTGGAGCAAGCAACCAAGTCTGGCCTCTTTGGGGACTTTTATCAAACACTTTGCAGGGGTCAATTTTCTCCTCTTTAATGGCAGATTTCAGAGGTTGCAGGGGTCAATTGACCACCCTTGCTCCTCTGTAGATCCGTCCCTACACTCACCGCCCTTCTCAGTGTCCTCAACTAACGAAAAAAAATAATTAATAATAACCTATAGTATTTTGATTTGTATTGACACCCTGCTTATATCATGGTTCGAGGGGAGATAAATTTGTGGTTTCCAATGCACGAGACTAACGTTAAGCGTCCATTTAGTTTCTTTTTATTTTGTTTTATTTTTCAAATATATATATATATATATATATAGGCTATAAAAAAATTTGTGCCTCCCTATGTTATGGGTCTTGGGCCAGAGTCGGCTCTGTTTTTGAGACAAAATAAGTGAGTTGTACTGTTTTTTTGATATAGTGAACTAACTTAAAAACTCGAGTTTCAGGCCAATACGATTCAAAAAATTCCAATTTTGGCAACTCCAAATTAACTCTGATATTCGAAAATTCCGAAAAAAGTTGGATTGGAATTGGAAAGTATCTTGAAATTTCAAAAAATTCCGAATTCCAAAATATATTGGGATTTCAAGCTTAGAATTCATACAATTTAATTTCATGTTGAGCTAAATATAATTTAATGACCAATATACATAGACAAGTTATTCCATAAGGGATAACAACATCCAAGTACTAGAGAATATAAGAGTTTTCAAAGGTTAAGTATGGTTGTGCATGTTTAAAATTTTGAACTAGTTTCCAAAATTTTCCAAAAACTTCTGAAATATACAAGTTCCGAGTTTTCCTAATTGGAATGGATATTGAAATTCCTAAAAAAAATTTAAACGAAATTGGAATAGGATTTTCATTCTGAATTTTTTTGAATTGGAATTGAAATCTCCTCATTCCTATTTGATGTCACACCCCGGATCAGCTCCGCCGTAGCACGATATTGTCCGCTTTGGGCCCCTCTTTACCCTTTTGTTTCTGGGAGCTCACGAGAAACTTCCCAGTGTGTCACCCATCTTGGGATTGCTCTAGCCCAAACTCGCTTAACTTCGAAATTCCCATGATTCCAAAGCCAATGAGCTCCCAAAAGGTCTCGTACTAGATAGAGGTGAGCATGCACATCTAAGGCACATCATCCCCTCTCCGTTGGTCGATATGGGATGTTACATTCGATCCATCTAAAAATTAGCCCTAACTTTGGTAAATGTAGCCCTAGCCTAAACCAAAATTTTGTCCTATTTATTTTCATGCCATAACTTTTTTCAATTTTTTTTTTTTTGGAGTCACTGCATTTTTTTCCTTTAATTTCTTTTTCATACTATCGATATCAGGAGAGGAGTGATTCGAATATAAGATATGATATGCAAAATTAACTACTTTTAACCATTTAAATTACAAGCTTCTTGCTTTTTATGTTAAAAAAAAAAACTTTGTTTCAAAATCTATTTTGCCCATTTTAGAACCTAGAAATATACCATAAATTTAGATATTTTAAACCGATGAATTTATGATATTCCAAAATGGAAGCAAAATTGAACTCGAACTCCTTGTAGATGCATGTGCCATGTGTAGGTGAAATGTCCACGAATGTGTTTCAGTCTGATAAGCATCTATGACCTCATTATGGCAAGCAACTCACTGTTGGCTAGAATATTGTACTTTGGGCTTGCCTTGAGATAAGGGCAAGATATATCCCTGCAAGTTCAGAAATTGTTGTATAGCATTGAAATATAGCTATATAATATAATTTGTTCACGTATTATAATTTGAGTGGACGATAAAATTAAAATTTCTTATTTTGAAGGTCTAGTATCAATAAATATTTATTTATATTATAATACTTGAACAAATTATACCACGTAGTCATAATCTAATATTACACCGTAATTACTTGCTCTAATTAGTGTTTAGGGCCCCTGTTGAAACGGTCAAAAAGTAATAACTTGGGGAATGGCTTACCCAAGCAAAAGAAATCCATCTCCAGTCCCCACAAATGCCCTTTTTTGGGATATGATTTCTTAATACAGAAACAAAGGGTGAGCAAGAAAGGGGAAAACATAATCTATCCCACTAAGATCAAATGAATGTTACAATTGTATCTTACAACTGCATGCCTTTTGCTTTTATGTCCAGAGATGGAGCATGTTACCCACTCTTCCTACAGTAATCAATTACTTTCCTGATTCTTGATAATTCTTCCAAGCTCTTCAGTCACGCAAGCTTTTTTTATTCTTTATTCTTTTTAATTTTCTGATTGCTTTTTACATAATTTTTTTTAGTGTTGATGGGAGTTTATTCAGGTGTATTAGTTAAGATTATGTTTAAGGGGATTATGAAAGATTTAGAAAATTTATGGATTTGTTTAGAGAGCATGAAATTAAAAATTAAGCATAAAAGTTTTGATATAAGTGATTTGTCTAAACTACTCTAAATTAATATAATTTACAGAAAGTAAAATTTGAACTTGGATGTGAGATGCGATCTCAATACTCTAACAAATTGACCTGCAAATCAAAAACCATTACACAACACCATCACAACAAACCAATTTTAAGATGATAAAAAAATGACGAGGAAAAAGAAATTAGGGTGCAAAAAAAACAAAAACAAAAAAAAACAAAAAAAAAAAAAACCCTAAAACTAAAACAAGACATAAAGGCTAACAACAACATCATCATCATAAAATTGAGAATCTACTCAAGTCTCGTTTCAATATGTATATTGGAAAGCTAATATGGTAGCAGATTCTTTGATAAAGAAACTAATAATACTTAATATTGGTTTAGTTGGTCTGCTTGACCTATTCATTCACTTATTCACAACATTCAATATCTTTCTCTTCTTGTTTTTTTTTTTTTTTTGGTTTTTTTATCAAATAAAAACTTCATTAGATAAACTTCAATAGTACAATTAAACAAGACATCTAAAATCCCAATCCCAAGAGGGTAACAAACTAACATGCTAAAAGCAAAACTAATGCGGACAAAAGTCGCACTAAAACTACTAGCTCACATCACTACAATTAGTTATAAACCCAAACAAAGCCCACAACCCCAACATAACCGAAACCTTAAATCAACCAATGAGCCTAAACGAACCCTACCACCACCACCACCACTTGAAGAAGCACCATCACGGCCACACGCACCACCACACCGTAATAGATCTTGAGAAAATATGATTTTCAGCGATCTACCTGCGCATAAGAGCGAACAAATAAACGAAAACAACACCTTTGTCAAAAAACAATTGAGTGATTTGCAGCAACCTCCGTCAAATACGATGAAGAATCAAATTTAAAGAGCATGAGCAGCGTTAGGGAGCAAGTTATGAGAGTAGAAATTGATTGAGAACATAAACTAAAAGAGCTTATGGGGAGTTCAATCTAACCATGGCTTCGAAGAAACCACCAAAATGGGCTTTTTATTCAAAACACCCTAGTGAACTTATTCACTTACCTAAAAAAAAAAGACGAGAAGAGAGGAGGAGGAGGAGAGACAGTAACGCTTCTTTCTCATCCCTCCTCTCTATGGAATATTTCTTTAGGATTGACAGAGAAAAAGAGCGGCTAAAATTTGGGACAAATTCTCAATTAATAATTACGCAATGCAAGGACTTCTAAAAATTTTTGAGACAAATTCTACAACTCATGTTATTTCCTTACTACTATAGGGACGGTTGTGTACGTACGTCGACACAACTTTCCTCTTGTTGTACCACGTCATCTTCATCAAGATGTGAACTTCCAAAAGGTTCTAATGAGCTGTCATAATAAGCTTAACACACTCGACCACTCACATCCTCTTATATAATTGTCAGTTCTTGTTGAAGCAGTTCGAGAATACTTTTGTTCATAAGTGTTATTGTTGAAAACGATGTTGTTAAAAATATAATCTAATTTTAAATTAGTAATTGAAGTGATTTTTCAAAGGAAAAAAAAAAAAAAAAAAAGAAGACACTTTTGTTTTTACCATTCATATGCACTTTTAAGTTTCTGCACCAAACATCCTCAGAAGAATTTTTATTGTTTTAAGCCATTTTAGAACACACAGTTAGTGCCCGTTTGGTATTGCTTATTTGGGGTAATAAGTGATTTTTTAAAAATTTTGAAAAGCCCAATCCGTTTGGTAAACTATGAGAAAATCACTTATTGTTAAAAATTGCTGTGAGAGAAAGCTATAAAGGAAAGCAGCTAATGAGGTGCTTTCATTTTCTGATTATGCAGGAATCAGTTTCGAAAAGGCGCTGGGTTTAATGATTATGCGGCAATCATTTTCTGATTATGCATAAAATCAATACCAACAACACTTTTAACAAAAATTTTACCAAACGCCAAACTGCTTTCTCTCACAGCTGATTTCTCTCACAGCAAATCTGACAGCGATTATTTTCACAGCACAGCAATGCCAAACTGGCCCTTAAATGCGTGAATTAGTTTCTATGTCTTTTTCAAGAGAGAATAAGAAATGAAAATTCATAAATTCATTTCTCATGTTTAATAATACTGGAAAAGTAACTATAAATACCATTTTATTTTCTTGCTCAAATTTGATTTGCGTAGGAACAGGAAATAAAATTTGTTTAAATTTTCAATTATATCCCTAATTTAGAAAAAGAATGCTTTATGTGATTTATTTAATTTTAATGAGGGCAACTGGGTCATAACACAATGTAATAAGTTTTTTTCATTTCGAAACAAGTTTGACTCTTTAAAACTGAAGAGGAGCTTATTCTCAAAGCAAATGAGGTTTTGACACTTGATAATTTCCAAAACAAAGGTTAAAATAATTTTGAAAAAAGACAAAATTAAATGAAATTAACAAATGTCAAAATTCCATTTATTTTGAAGAGGAGCTCCTCGACAGTTTTAAAGAGCCAAAATTTGCTCATTTCCCCATCGGAAATGAAAATGAAAGCCGAGACAAATAGAGAGTTTCATAGAGAACCTTTTTTGAAACATGAACTTACTGTAATTGCGAAAGTAAATGATTTGTCATTCCTAAGTTCATTTTCCCGCCAATCAAATGCCACCTAAAAATTATATTATTCCAGTGGAAAATTGTAAGAAACAATGATGGCAATATGAGACACCAGGATTCCTAGTCCTAGATATTATTCTATTTCTTCCGAGGAAGAACGGGGAATGTGTAGAAATCTCCAAATCCGTAATTAACGGAGCTCCCTGAAGCCGCCATCAGTAATTCGGTATGGGACTCGACAAATCACTTGTTTGGCTTTTCTGTTCCCATTATAATTATTTAAATATTATTTTATTAATAACTTATTAATATCATGCCTCCGTCCCACGGCGATATACAATTGTGGGAATTAAAGAGCAAATCTTTCTTTCTTTCTTTCTTCTTTCACTCCCTGCTGACAGGTGGATGATACTTGTCATTCTTACCTTAGCCAACCTCATCTCGGGCAAAAGAGTCAGTTCACTGGTTGCAACTGTAGAGAAATTACAGACAACAAACACTCTGGAACAGAGAAAGGGGTTAAAGGAAGCGAGCAAAAGAGAGAGAAAGAGAGAGAGAGAGAGAGTCATGGACCTCGTGGTTCAGCATTAGGTAAATCCATCCAAAAAAGTATGAGATTATCTCTCTTCATTTTCTCAGCTTTGAATTCTCGTCTGGGTCGTTGCCATTTTCCCCAAAGCCTTCCATTTTCTTGCCCAACTTCCTGACTCTTACAAAATGGAGTGACTCACGTGCATTTCAGGTTCAGTTTTCTTCGCCATTCACTTTTTCTCTGCATTTCTGAATCTTGGTTTTGGTTATTATAGTCTGTTTTGGGGATTGGTGTTGAAATTCTTGTGGTTTGTGGAGTGCATTGGGGTTTGTTGCTGTTGCTGTAGTCGATTGGTTATAGGGAGTGGCTATGGAGGGAGGGTGGAGATGGAGGCTATGCAATTTTCTGGTTTTGTGTCTGTTCATGGTGGCTTATGGTGCCACTTTCCCTGGTGACCTGAAAATTCTGAATGATTTCAGAAAAGGGTTGGAGAATTCAGAGCTTCTCAATTGGCCAGAAAATGGGCTTGACCCTTGTGGCCCTCCTTCATGGCCTCATGTGTTCTGTAGTGGGGACAGAGTCACACAGATTCAAGTTCAGAATATGGGGCTCAAAGGACCTCTGCCTCAGAACTTCAACCAGCTCTCTAAGCTCTACAACCTTGGCCTGCAAAGGAACAACTTCAATGGGAAATTGCCCACTTTTAGTGGCTTATCTGAACTGGAATATGCTTATTTGGATCAGAACCTGTTTGATACAATCCCTTCTGATTTCTTCAATGGACTTAGCAGTCTCAGGGTTTTGGCTCTGGATCACATTCCATTGAATGCCTCTACTGGATGGTCTCTTCCTAATGAGTTAGCAAAATCAGTTCAATTACAAAATATTTCCTTGATTGAATGTAATTTGGTTGGACCATTGCCTGAATTCTTAGGCGGATTGCCGTCTCTCACGGTGCTACAACTTTCCTTTAATAAATTAACTGGTGAGATACCCCTGAATTTCGGACAGTCTTTGGTGCAGATTTTGTGGTTGAATAATCAAGATGGTGGCATGACTGGTCCAATTGATGTAATTGCATCAATGTCATCATTGACACAGGTTTGGTTGCATGGAAACCAATTCACAGGAACAATCCCAGAGAACATTGGGGATCTTTCTTCTCTTAAGGAACTCAACCTCAATGGTAACCATCTTGTTGGTCTGATTCCGCAGACATTGGCTGATATGGAGCTTGACAAATTGGACCTGGGAAATAACCAGCTCATGGGTCCAATACCGAAGTTTAAGTCTAGTAATGTTACTTATAATTCTAATTCATTTTGTCAACCTGATCCTGGGATTCAATGTGCCCCAGAAGTTACTGCACTTCTGGATTTTCTTGGTGATTTGAATTATCCATCAAGTCTTGCATCTGGGTGGTCTGGTAATAACCCCTGTGAGGGGGGATGGTTGGGATTGAGTTGCAATCCAGAGTCCAAGGTTTCTGTCATCAATTTGCCTAGGCACAAGTTAAATGGTACCCTGAGTCCTGCACTTGCAAAGTTGGATTCTCTGGTCAATGTAAGACTTCCAGGAAACAACATAATTGGTAAAGTTCCTACTAACTTTACTGAGTTGAAATCGTTGAGATTATTGGATATAAGTGGAAACAATATTGAGCCTCCATTGCCAAAATTTCCTGATAGCCTGAAGGTCATCGCCGAGGGAAATCCTCTTTTAGTTGCTAATCAGACTGCACAACCTCCTTTATCTACTAGAAGCCCACCTCCACGCAACAGTTTGCAACCTCCATCAGATAGTCCATCATCAGGTAGTGGAAAACCACCAAAATCCCCATTATCACAGAGTCCACCTTCGCCAATTACTCATCCAGACCCGAATCCATCTGGTGCTATCCAAGTGGATGTTCAACCCCAAAGGTCCAAAAGACCCAAACCAGTTATTATCGTTGCTGGAATTGCAGTTGTTGGTGTTGCGGCTTTTTTGTTGATTTGTCTGTCTATATACTGCTGTAAGAAAAGGAAAAACATCTTGGAGGCCCCTGCTTCCGTTGTGATTCACCCAAGAGATCCATCTGATCCAGAAAATTTGTATAAGATTGCAGTTGCAAGTAACACCACTGGAAGCTTGTCAACTAAAACTAGGACTACGGTCAGTCACAACAGTGGTGGAACAGAAAACTCTCATATGATTGAGGCTGGGAACCTTGTCATTTCTGTTCAAGTTCTTCGAAAGGTGACCAAAAATTTTGCACCCGAAAATGAGCTAGGCCGTGGCGGATTTGGAACTGTTTACAAGGGTGAACTAGAAGATGGGACACAATTAGCTGTTAAGAGAATGGAGGGTGGGGTAATCAGTAGCAAAGCATTGGATGAATTTGAGGCAGAAATTGCTGTTCTATCCAAGGTCCGTCATCGGCACTTAGTTTCTCTTTTGGGGTACTCCATCGAAGGCAATGAAAGGCTTCTTGTCTACGAGTATTTGTCTCAAGGTGCTCTTAGCCGGCATCTTTTCCATTGGAAGAGCCTCAACCTGAAACCTTTGTCTTGGACAAGGAGACTCACAATTGTATTGGATGTTGCAAGAGCAATGGAGTACCTACATAATTTAGCCCGCCAGACCTTCATACACCGAGATCTCAAATCTTCTAATATTCTTCTGGATGATAACTTTCATGCAAAAGTTTCGGATTTTGGGTTGGTGAAACTTGCTCCTGATGGGGAGAAGTCTATTGCCACTAAGCTTGCAGGGACATTTGGATACCTTGCACCTGAATATGCAGGTAAAATTTTCTTTTCATTCCCCTCTCAGATTTTGTTCTTGCAATAAATTCAGAAATAAGTTCATCTGCTAAAGCATGCAAAAGAATAGACTCAAAACACTAATGTAACTATTATATTGAAATCTTATCTGGTTTACAAATTCACTTAATATCAGTACGTCATGTCTAGCTAGAATTTTCATGTTTCGTACTCTTAGGTACCCTTTCTTATCTTAAACAGAAAAATAAGGTATATACTTCTGTCACAGTTCTTTAAGTTCTTATGATTTGCGAATACTTAGCAGTTATGATTATAAATTAGTTGGTTGAATTAGGTCTCATATTTTGGAGAGCACGCACTTCTAGAAACAGTAGTCACAAAGTGGAAAAAATCTACAAAAATGAATTACAATATTTCAATATTGGACTTAAGTAAATGCATGAGGAAAAAATGAATTTGTTTCCCACTACAGTAAAAACGAGATTGATAACTGGCTCAGAACACTTGGTCTGTCTTTAACTCAGTTACCATGGGGTAATTTAGAATTTGCATCTGAAAGAGAAAGATTGTCGGCCATAGTAAATAAATCTGCATCTGAAAACCCCTTATCTATTCTTCTTATTTTGTGATAATGAAAATGCGATAATGAAAAATTGTTTGCAATTAGAAAGGCTTTAAAATGCAATATCTATTCTTCTTATTTTGCAATAATGAAAATGCTTGGTGCCCTAATACCATCAAGCTTACGTCTTGTGGATTGTCCTGTACATGTGAAACATGTCTATCGCTGCTGTAAATACCAATAAATTCCTTTACTTTTTAACCTCAATGAGAGATAAACTGCCTCTGATTAAGCCCCACGGTGATGAATAATCTACAAGTCAAACGCCATACTATATCTCTTAGTTCTATAAAGGTGTGTTCGGTCAAAGATCAATAGGCAATATTAATAGATGTTTCTATTATGTAGTTGAAAAAAGGGCAGATAAATAGTTCTTATCATTACAGGAATATGTTATATAACTTATAATTAATAACTATAGAGTTCACTTGGTATGAGACTACTGTATCTTACTTTAGTTAAAACTACCAGTAGTTTCCTTGAACACAACTGGTGGGAATTTATGGGATACTCTACTTATGTTTCAATTTTATAAAGTATTCAACTTGTTATCTACCTGTACATCTGATCTGCCCAAATATCTTACCAAGTCATGATAATTGGTTTCAGTAATGGGGAAAATCACAACAAAGGTAGATGTGTTCAGCTTTGGGGTGGTGCTAATGGAACTTTTGACTGGATTAATGGCACTTGATGAGAACCGGCCAGAGGAAAGCCGATACTTGGCTGAGTGGTTTTGGCGGATCAAGTCAAGCAAAGAGAAACTTATGGCTGCAATTGATCCAGTGCTTGAAGTTAATGAAGAAACTTTTGAGAGCATCTCCATAATAACTGAACTGGCTGGCCATTGCACAGCGAGGGAACCAAGCCATCGGCCTGATATGGGCCATGCAGTGAACGTGTTGTCCCTACTTGTTGAAAAGTGGAAACCAGTTGAAGACGAATCAGATTGTCTCTCTGGGATTGATTACAACCAACCTCTGCCTCAAATGTTAAAGGTTTGGCAGGAAGCAGAAAGCAGAGGGATCAGCTATACTAGCCTTGAGGACAGCAAAAGCAGTATTCCTGCAAGGCCTAATGGATTTGCAGAGTCCTTTACTTCTGCTGATGGTCGATGAGGAAAGCTATAATTGGTAAGTCGAGAGAAACTATTGGCTATTGTTACATTATCCTCAAATAAATGGCTTATTTTTCTCAATAGATCTATTTTCTACCATATAGGATATGATATTAAGGATTTCCCTTTCGTTCGTGCATACAAGCCAATCTACTACTCACAGACGCTTCATCTGTATTTTCAGGATTTGTTACCTGAGCTGTAAGAATTGTCTGGCACATCAATGTAGATAGAGCATAGTTGATTCAAAAAATTTGTTTGTTATATCATGACCTATGGATGTGTTTTCACCTTATATACATGTTACTTTGTAAAGAATTCCTTGCATTCTCATTTTAAAGAATCTCACTATATTATCTATGCACACACAAGCGCTTATATTGTTCTTACTTCTTGCTTGTTGCAAAATGAGGGCAGAGCTAGACAGTTCAGCAATTTTAACCTTCCTAGAAGCCCCCAAACGTGCTGTTTTTTTTTTTGTCCTTGTTCATCAGTTGTACGTTCATGAGCCAACCTAGTACATTAAAAATTAAACTGTATAATATACCTATATGCAAATCGAACAGTTTTTTTTTATTAATTGATGTAGTCACCCTAATAGCTTTGTAAAATTTCAATTTCATCCTTTTGTTTAAGCGATTGAATGAATTATCTTCTCTGCTATTGAACACAGGTGTTGCTGATAAAAACTCTTTTGAACAAAGGCAACTCATACAAAGCACTCAACTCGTTCAAATGCTGATCAGTTTTGAGTAATTTTTTTGTTTACAACGGTTTTGAAATATCAAAAGAAGAAACAATGCACTTGTTAGACAATAGATGAATCATGCTTTCACACTTTAATAATTTAAGTTTTATATATTTATTTATAAAAATGATATATTAAAAAGGTATTATGGTAGAAATTAAGGAAAAATTGTTACAGTACTATAACACGTTTAGTGTTATCCCTACCCTAGGCGGTAAATTTATACTTTATAATGTCATCAAGAAATATATTGTTTTATTATAATATAAGTAGACGATAAATTTATACTTTAAAATGTCGTATAAAGAAGTATATATATTCATTAATAACATCACGTGTGAAGGTGTAGATGTTTCGGTCATCAACAATGGTCGAAATCAAATATGTCATCTAATAGTGAGATACCAAACCACTGACCACAGAAATTGAATAGCTGCCTGGTCTATATATAGGAAACGCCTTGAATTTCAAACCCTGAGTTGGGTGGCATGCACAGAAATGGGCAGCAGCTGGGAAGGTCCGCTTTCCAGTCTCATGATTAATATTTTTGCTTGGTATTTATTGCTGCAGTTTCTTGTTTGCTTTAATTCCTTAATCAGCCCAAACTTTCAATACGAAAATAACCCCACAGACCCCGCTGGTGGCCCCCCCCCCCCCGGCCCTGTAATCACAACCACCACGAATTAACATTACAGCAATTTTGGTATGCGACTGTTTCCGTAAAAAGCACTCACAAGGGTTTTTTTTTTTTTTTTCTAGAAGTGCTTCTATTAGAAAACTATCAAAAAAATTTATTAAAATTCAAAATGCTTTTTAGAAAAACACTTTTTCCTGAAGGTGATCAAAAAGCACTTTAAATTTTTATGTCGCAAAATCACACTAATTGCATACCCTTAGAGCACTTCCACCGCAGAATCCAGCTTGGGCAAAAGGCCCCCATATTGAAGAAACTCACTCTATTGCACAAATCCTGCCTGGGCAGATGGTGGGCTCTACGAAGACTGGGCAGGCCCAAAGGTAAGAACAACCCAATCTATTATTTGAGGGCACTGACGTCAATAAAGAAATTTTTTTAAAAAAAATTCTGAAAAATTACCACAAAATTCATAATTTTTTTATTTTATACATATCTAGTAATTTTTTTAAATTATTAATCTCATACATAAAAATAAATTTAATCCCATGTGAATAGTAATTGCCATTGGGTTTCTATTGCAATGGGTGGAAAAGCAAAAAAAATATAAAAATGCTAGGGCATGCACTATTCATGTGAATAGTATCTGCCCCTTATCCTTAGGGGCAGATTCACATAGGGGCAAGAGAGGTCAATTGACTCCTGCAAGCTTGGATCCACTATTGGAGGCGAAGATGTTGACACCTGCAAATTGCCCACAAATTGCTTGATAGAATGCTTAAGAGGGCGCAGCACACTAGTACAACATGCAGATTACCTTATTTCCACTTTCAATATTTAAGTAAATGGAGTAATATAAAATAAATGAAAGTAAAATGATAGAGACATTTACTTAAAGTTTACAATATAAATAAAGAAGTACCCCTTATTCGGATTCAAATAAAAATACTAGAAAATTAAATTCCCACCAAATCAAAATATGAAAAATCGTTTTTAGTGCAAAATACGATTTAGGCTAAAAATTATGGCTCATTAAGTCAATATATACTTCATACTAAAATCCTATAAAATCAAGTTTTCTTAGTTGGTGTGTAAGAAATATATGATATGAATGCATAAAGGGACTAAGGTCAATCTAGGTAAAAAAAACCTTAGATGTTCAATTCACAAAGAGTTTTACAAGAATAATCTAACTTTTACGTACTGAAAAAATATTTGCTTGAATAAGCTCCCCTTAAGATTGACAGTGACAGGACCCGACCCAATTTTCACTTTGGAATTCGAGCCAAGTCCCGTGCGTGTCCGACACCTGGCGAATGTCGGGCACAAAGGACCTTTTTACCCTTCTTGCTTCAATTCTTCTTTAAAATTCCCTTAGACTTCTGCCGAAAATTCGGCAGAGTCTCCCCTATATTTTGACCATTCCCAAAACTTTTCACCTGTTAAACATTCAAATAATCCACACCAACTGCCAGAATAATTCAAATAACAAAATCCCAACTCCAGTTTTTCAGTTTCAACGAGATATCAAAGCATTTTCTAAATTTCAAGGTTTCAGGGATTTTCTACTACAAAACTTTACCTTACGTGGTGATGCGGAAGCTTTGAATGGCCCGGTGGTGGATCCCGCATATTTCTATGGCCTGGGGGCGAAAACAGGTTGAAAATGTGAGTGGACCAAACATAAGATTTATGAAAACAGTTAAAAATCATAATAACCCCCATAGTAAAAATAACTTGATAAGTAAGGCTAAAGTTCACATGTGTTTAATATAAGGTATTCATCCGAATATATATATAATCGTATGTATGTAGCTTCGTAAAACTGAACAATTATATGAAGATATAAAATGCGTAAATATCAAAGAAACTGGTTTGAAATAGCTGAAAACCATAACTGAATAAAAGAGCTTAAAATCCTTGAAAAATACCACCTATTTGTACCCCTGTCATATCCGTCAATTCCCCTGGCAGGCCTCGGGCGCCACGCAGTCTACTCGAGCCGCAAACTAGCGAAATCAGGGGACTATGATCAGCCTGATCTGCCGGCAGGTCCTCGATGACACCAAGTCAGCTCGAGTCGCTCAGGCAGGATGCAGGGGACCGTAGTCAGCCTGATCCGCAAATCCTGGCAGGTCTCGGGGACACAGAGTCAGCCGAGCCGCAATCCTGGCAGGTCTCGGGACACCAAGTCTGCCCAGCCGCAAATCCTGGCACTCACTGTCCGAGCGTCCCCGAAATTCGTGAGGCAAAGTCAAGTGCACTGACGTAACTGAAATCAGACTGGATGTCCGTAGACATCGGTCCGACTATGGGTAATCACCAAAGATAAATGGGTACACGGTGGTTTAATTAGAAAATCTGATAACTTTCTGAAATCTGAATAATTAACTGTATTCTCAATGCTGTTGCTATTCTGTTACATAAAAACTCAAGGTATGCTACTAAATATAACCTTCATCATATATATATTCAAAATATTTAACAGTATAAAACATGCTCAAAGACTTGCAAAATACTTATTCAAGATCAAATAATGAAATTCGCTTATATAAACTTATTTATAAAAACTTGTTTATATAAAATCAAGATAAAAAAATCCTTTGTATAAATTCATTTGTATAACTCATTTATATAACTTATTTATATAAAACATTTATGGAAGAAAGTCCACTCACAGATGGTCCGAGCTAATTTGACCCTTCAAAGGTTCCTCCTGCAGGTCGACTGGACCTCTGATGCCTGATTATCCATGAATAATAAATCAATAAACTGCTGAATAAAAGAATTAAATTAAACACCCTGCCCCTGGCTCCTAGAAATACGTGCACTCAAAACCAAGTTACTCCTGAGCCCACACTAGCGTTTAGATAGTTAGAACGGTCTTAAGAGACCCGAAGCCTTACTAAGCGATAACTGCCAGATCGGCCGACCCGGGACCCCGTGGGTCCATGATCTCCGATGGCCAATCTGGGCTCCCCTGAAGGTTCCTTACAGAGGAGGAACCATGTTCTACGAGTTTGGTCCGAAACGGACGGTCGGATTAGCCAAAATTGCGTTATCGCTTAAAATCCAAACCCTAGCCCCAGGGTTCGCGATTCCGGAGTATCCGGGACTCCGATTCGCAATCCGTCGAATCATACACGATCCTGACATCGTGTAGACCGACATATCCAAAATTCAGCGCGATCCGACGATTACACAACACTGCACCCACGGATCGCGCGATATGGAAAATCCGTTCGGGGCTCAAACGGACTCCGAATCGAGATCCGCGAAATCCCACGAGCTCGTGACGACACGAGGACCTCAAAACTGGCCAGAGCCATGCCGCCACTCTGGCCCACGCGCCGCCACACGCGCGGGCAGATCGGGTGTCCAAAGCGATTACGGTCCGTCGAAAAATCAAGGAACCAAGACTCCAAACTCCTACCCTAGGTAAAACACCCCATTTGGAGTCACTTTTGTTCTTGGACAACCGCCAAAAAGTGACCAGAAACAGTAGTTTCGAAGGGCCGAAGTTTCGGCCAAACTTCAAGTCAAAATCGAACCCTTTAGAGCTAAAATCGATCGAAGCCCATATACCCATCCGCTAGAGCACGAAAAATACTGAGAAACCGTACCTTACTCGATCGATTTGGTTGAGAAACGAAGGAGAACGAGCTCTCAAAAATTTTCGGAAAAACTGTCGGACCTGGCCTGTTTCGTGGCAGTTGCCGGCTACTACAGTAGCGGATGGAGGCTGAGGAGGGGCAGGGCTGATAGAGGGAAGTGAGGTGGTTTGTTTGGGACCGGTATTTCCTGAAACGGTGGCCTGAGTTGGGAGAAATCACTGTCTGAAGTTGGCTGGTCGAGATGGTTCAAGAGAGAAGAAAGCTGGGTTTATAAAACTGAACTTCGAAATATTTACGGTTCTGCCACTGAAACTCTTTTGACCATAACTCCTTCGTTACAACTCCGATTCGGGTCTACTCCGTGTCTACGGACTCGTTTCGCCGTGCTCTACGTAACGGCGTAATTGAAATTACCAAATTCTTTTCCGATCAAAAAGTCAATTTTTTCCTTATTAAATAATGCGAGGGTAAAATTGTCTTTTTGCTAAAAGATATTTTCCTTACTTTTTTAGATATTTTCTTTCTTTTTAGATATTTTGTTTTGGGTTATTACAGACAGGATCCGATCCCAATTCCACTTCGGAATTTGAGCCGAATCCTGTGCGTGTCTGACACCTGGCGAATGTCGGGCACAAATGACTTTTTTACCCTTCCTATTACAAACTACTTTTTTAAAACCTCCTTAGACTCCTGTCGAAAATTCGGCAAAGTCTCCCCTGTAATTTGTCCAAACCCAAAAATTTTCACCTGTTAAACAAGCTAATAACAACCACACCAACTGCCAAAATAAGTAAATTCAACAGTCACCAATTCTGGTTCTCCATTCCAACCAGATATCAGAGCAATTACTAAATAATTTACAAGAGTTTAAGTACTTTACAACAAAATCCTACGTTTGGTGGGTGGCGTGGGAGCTGGAAGAAGGCCCGTGGTGGATTCCTGTGCACTTCTACTGCCTGGGGGCGCAAAACGATTTGAAAGTGTGAGTGGACAAAAATAATGTTCTTGAAACAAGTTACAATCATAGTAACCCCCATTGTAAAAATAAATAGGTAGGTAAAGCTAAAGTTTGACTGTAATCAAATACAAGGCATTCAAATAAACATGTATATGTATACGTATCTATGCAGATATAAAATATGCACGAATATCGAGAAACTTGCATAAAATGACTGAAAGCAATAATTTCATAAAAGTACTGAAACTCTTTTAAAACTGCCACCTAGGTGTACCCCTGTAAATCCGTCAATTCCCCTGGCAGGTCTCGGCGTCACACAGTCTATCCGAGCTGCAAACTGGCAGGATTCAGGGGACTATAGTCAGCCTGATTCGCTGGCAGGTCTCGGTGACACAAAGTCAACTCGAGCCGCTCTGGTAGGATTCAGGGGACCGTAGTCAGCCTGATCCGCAATCCTGGCAGGTCTCGGGGACACAAAGTGAGCCGAGCCGCAAATCCTGGCAGGTCTCGGGACACCAAGTCAGCCGAGCTGCAAATCCTGGCACTCACGGTCCGAGCGTCCCCGAAACATGTGAGGCAATGTCAAGTGCACTGACAGAACTGTAAATAAACTGGACTTCCGTAGACGTCGGTATATCTGAGGGTAATCACCATAACTTGGTACATGGTGGTCTTAAAATAAACTATTTTTGAAAAAGTCTGATAACTAACTGCATTTCAGTAAATCTGAAATTAAACTGCTATTTCCTTTGGTAAAATTCTCAAACTCTGTCTTTTATATCTCTTGGTATCAGTAACTAAGCAGCATGTAAATCAAAGTATTTAACAATACAAAACATGCTCGAAAGAAACAGTTCATAAAACTTATTCAAGATCAAATAATGAAATTCATTTATAAAATCATTTAAAAACGAAAAGTCCACTCACTTATGGTCCGAACTAGCTAGACCCCTTGAAGGTTTCTCCTGTGGTTCAGTCTGGCCTCTGGTGCCTGATTAACCACGAAGATTAAATTAATAAAACTGCTCAATAAGAACATTAAATTAAACACCCTGACCCCCGGCTCCTAGAAATGCGTGCACTCATTTTAAAGTCAATCTTATGCCCACTTTAGTATTTCAGACATTTAAAACGGTCTTAAAAGACCTGAAGCTTTATTAAGCGATAAACTGCCAGACCGGTCGATCCGGAACCCTGTGGGGTCCACGATCTCCGATGGCCGATCTGAAATTCTCTAGAGGTTCCTCACAGAGAAAGACCCATGTCCTGCGAGTTTGGTCCGAAATGGACGGTCGGATTAGCCAAAATCGCGTTATCGCTTAAATTCCAAACCCTAGCCTAGGGTTCGCGATTTCGAAGTATCCGGGACTCCGATTGGCAATCCATTGAATCCCACACGATCCTGAAATCATGTAGAACGACATATCTGAAATTGAGTGCGATCCAACGGCTCGACAGTACTGCACCCGGGGATCGCACAATATGGAAAATCCGTTCGGGGCTCAAACGGACTCCAAATCGAGATCCGCAAAATCCTATGCGCTCGTGATAGCATGAGGATCGTAAAAATACATAGAGTCACTGCTCTACATGCACCCACGAGCCGCCACACGCACCGGCAGTTTGTGTGTCCAAAGCGATAACGGCTCGCCGGAAAAACTCAAAACCAAGACTCCAAACTCCTACTCTAGGTAAAACACCCCATTTGGAGTCACTTTTGTTCTTAGACATACCCCAAAAAGTGGCCGAAAACGGCCGATCACTTAGGCCGAAATTCAGCCAATTTTCAATTCGAAAATCGAATGATCTACGGCTAAAATTGATCAAAACCTATCCAACCATCAGCTAGAGCATGAAAAATAGGTGAGAATCCATACCTTACTCGAACGATTTGGTTGAGAAACGAAGGAAAACGAAGGGTCTGAAATTCGGGTGAAAATCGATCGGAAATCTCGATTTTCCGGCCAGCTCCGGGCGGCCCAAAGGCGGAGACGGGTCGGGAAAGGGCGGCGGGGCCGAGGCGGTTCCGATGGTCCAACGCCGACGATCGGGACGTCCTGTGGTGGTGGCTGGAATGGCTGGAAGGGAGGAGGGGAGGCGCAGGTCGCGTGACGGGAGGAAAGAGAAAGGAGAGAGAACTTAGGAGAGAGAGAGAGGAAAAGGGATAAAAATCTGACTTTGTCCAAATTACCGTTTTGCCCGTATTTTCTTCGTTACAGCTCCGATTCGAGTCCACTCCGTGTCTACGGACTCGTTTCGTTGTGCTCTACGTAGGCGTAAGTGGAATTGCCAAATTCCTTCTCGGTCAAAAAGTCAACTTTTTTCCCATTAAGTAATGCGAGGGCAAAATCGTCTTTCTTCTAGAATAAATTAATACTAATTTTAGGATATTTTGTTTTGGGTTATTACAAAGATAGTACTCATAAGGGTCCAAAGTTTGAGAGCTAGATCCCAAAAGAAATGGAGATAAAGCCCAAAATCAAAATGACGACGGACCTCAAAAATAACGTAAATGCCCTAAAATGAGTGGGATTGCACTAATATATACTAGTTCTTATGTCGAATAGGACGAGACTCCTTTGAAGGCGAAGAGGATTACGTTAATTTTTTGGTTTATTATCACATTCTTCGAGATATTTCTGGGGTATTGCAATGTGTGTTTTTTTTTTTTTTGGTTGAGATTGATGCAGTTATCTATGATAATGAACATGAGTATTTTTTATGGTTTTATTTACTTTTTATTTATTACTATGAATAAGAGTATTATTGTTTCATTTCGATGGGTCTGTTTTGTATAGAATTTTTTTTAAAACTTTTTACACGTTAACTCCCGGAATAAAAATTCTTGAATCAACCATTAACTTATCCTTTACCATGGCATTATGGGTGAACGTGCTCTTAGGGCTAGCCCTAGTCTGAGAGAAAATATTTGGAGTCTGTATAGGACTTGATAGAATAATTTATAGAAATTATTTAACGATTACATTAGAAATATAAAATTCATTAAAAGTTCTAGTCAACTTATTGAAAAATGGGGTTTGAACAGACGGGTCCTTTTATAACGGCAAGCGCTTCCTATTTCCAGTAACGGTATTTTAAACAATGAGTCTTCCCGCGTACACAGCAACCCCAGTCCAACTCCTTCAGCTTCCCAAACAGCCACCACTTATTCTCCCACTTCCAAACCCATCCCACACCACCTCACCCAATCCAACCCATCCCAACAAACACTCTTTCTATCTGGAAAAAAAGACCCAAAAGCCTATAGACCCCACTGTTTCATGGACCTCCTCCATATCCCACCGCTGCCGAAATGGTCAATTGGCTGAAGCTGTTGCGCATTTCATCCGAATGAGACGAGCCGGCATCGAGCCAAACCACATCACATTCGTTACGCTTTTCTCCGGCTGTGCCCATTTTCCATCGAAGGGTGTGTTGTTTGGGGCTTCGCTGCACGCTTATGCCCGGAAACTCGGCTTGGATACAAATAATGTGATGGTGGGCACGGCGGTGATTGATATGTACGCAAAGTGTGGTGGGGTGGATTTTTCTAGGCTGGTTTTTGATGGGCTGTATGTGAAGAATTCAATGTCTTGGAATACGATGATTGATGGGTGTATGAAAAATGGCAAGGTTGACGATGCGGTCAAGCTGTTTGAACAAATGCCACAGAGAGATGCGGTTTCTTGGACTGTTCTGATTGGTGGCTTTGTCAAGAAAGGTCAGTTCGAGCAAGCGTTGGAGTGGTTTCGGGAGATGCAGCTCTCGGGTGTGGAACCAGACTATGTAACCTTAATTGCTGTAATTGCTGCTTGTGCTGATTTGGGAACGCTTGGATTAGGCTTGTGGATAAATCGGTTTATTATGAAGCAAGATTTTAGAGACAATATTAGGATAAGTAACTCGTTGATTGATATGTATTCTCGATGTGGTTGTATTGGTTTTGCTCGTCAAGTCTTCGAGAGCATGCCCAAAAGGACATTGGTATCATGGAACTCGATGATTGTGGGCTTTGCAGTTAATGGGCATGCAGAGGAAGCTCTCGAGTTCTTCAACCTCATGCAGAAGGAAGGGTTCAAGCCAGATGGGGTCAGCTTCACTGGAGCTCTGACTGCGTGCAGCCATGCCGGTTTAGTCAACGAGGGGCTCCATTACTTTGATAACATGAAGAGAATTCATAGAATAACCCCAAGAATTGAGCATTATGGGTGTATAGTTGATCTGTATAGCCGTGCAGGGATGTTGGAAGATGCCCTGAAAGTAATCGAAAAGATGCCAATGAAGCCAAATGAAGTTGTGGTGGGTTCTTTGCTAGCTGCATGTCGAACCAATGGGAATATCAATTTAGCTGAAAGATTAATGAAGTACCTCTATGAGTTGGATCCAGGTGTGGATTCCAACTATGTGCTTTTGGCCAATATATATGCAGCGGATGGTAGGTGGGATGGTGCAAGTAGAGTTAGGAATACCATGAAAGCCCTCGGAATACAAAAGACGCCGGGGTTTAGTTCAGTTGAGATCGACTGTGACATTCATGAATTTGTGGCAGGTGATAAATCCCATGTTGACGCGGAGCATATATATTCAACCCTTGAGCTTCTCTCTTTTGAACTCAAATTATGTGGATATGTTCCAGAAAACATTGTGAGGGAATCATACGAGTTTGACTGATGCTTAGGTTATCTGAAGGTACAATTCATTTTTGTAACTACTTGCCCTTCATTTTCTTGCCTAACTTACTTGCCTCTTACAAAATGGATTGACTTGCATTTCAGGTTCTTGGAAGGAAGCAGAAAGCAGAGGGATCAGCTATACTTAGCCTTCAGGACAGCAAGGGCAGTATTCCTGCAAGGCCTAATGGATTTGCGGAGTCCCTTACTTCTGCTGATGGTCGATGAGGAAAGCTATAATTGGTAAGTCAAGAGAAACTATTGGCTATTGTGGCATTATCGTCAAATAAATTGCTTATTTTCTCAGTAGATGTATTTTCTGCCATATAGGATATCCAGCAGGTACTACCATATAGGATATGATATTAAGCATTTTCCTTTCGATCGTGCATATGTGCAAATCTCATACACACAAATGCTTCATCAGTATCACCAGGAGCTGTTACTTGAGCTGTAAGAATTGTCTGGCACGTCAATGTTGATAGACGATAGTTGATTCAAATATATATATATATATATATATATATTTTTGTTATTTCATGACCTATGGATGTGTTTTCACTTTATATACATGTTACTTTGTGACGAATTCATTGCATTCTCATGTTAAAACATCTCACTATATTATCTATGCACACACAAGCACATAATTTGCTCATAATATGACTTCTTGATTGTTGCAACATGAGGGCAGAGCTCGACAGTTCAACAATTTTAACCTTCCTACCTAAACTTCGATTGTGTTCCGACAAATTTTCCAGGAATTATTAAGTGGGAAATTTACTTGTTCAGAATCAGAAGTCAGGTATTTACCATGTAGTCATAATCAACATCACCATTTAAACAACCTGTAGAAGCCCTCAAGCATGCTGTTTTTGATCCTTGCTCATTAGTTATATATTCATGGGCCAGCCTAGCACATAAAAAATTAAATAGATAATATACCTATATGCAAATTGAATAGTTTTTATTAATTGATGTAGTCAGCCTAATAGCTTTGTAAAATTTCTATCCAATTTTATCCTTTTATGTAAGCATTTGAATGAATTTTCTTCTGTGATATTGAACGCAGGTGTTGATGATAACATGAAGAGAATTCACAGAATAACCCTGAGAGTGGAGCATTAGGAGTGCATAGTTGATATGTATAGCCATGCAGGGGTGTTGGAAGTGCCTTGAAAGTAATCGAAAACATGCCAACGAAGCCAAATGAAGTTGTGTGTTTTTTGCTAGCTGCATGTAGAACCAATGGGAATATCAGTTTAGCTGAAAGATTAACGAAGTACCTCTATGAGTTGGATCCTGGTGTTGATTCCAACTGTGGTCTTGGCCAATATATATGCAACAAATAGTACTAAAAGACGGTGGGATTTAGTTCAGTTGAGATTGACTGTAACATTCATGAATTCGTGGCTGGTGATAAATCTCATGTCGACGCAGAGCATATATATTCGACCCTAGAGTCTCTCTTTTGAGCCCAAATTATGTGGGTATGTTCCAGGTGACTTTGTGAGGGAATCATACGAGTTTGATTGAGATATATGACTACTTGTGAAGCTCCAAAATATATACATTTGCCTATATCATTCATATTTGGGCTGTGAAATAAAACCATCACTCATATGCTCCAAAATTAGCATACCATGAAATTTTCCTAGCTTTTATAAACTTGCAACCATCACTCATATGCTTCAAAACTTTTATCCATGTTATGATATTATAAATGCAAGCTGACAAATTTAAACCAGAACAAAAAATTGCACCGTACAAAAAATAAAGTCTAACAAAGAAACAAAAAGTGGAGATCTGTCTTTGTAGATCAATTTAAGTTGTGTAAAGACGTTTTCTTTACCTATAACAATCGCTTTTTAAAATTGCTGCTGTATACCAAGTCGTCAACTTCTAATTTTCTTACTCTTCTTGATGAGCTATCGTAGCATGTTATCCCCAAATCTTCTTGGTGAACAATTAGCAAATCACAGGGAACGTCAGACGTTTGATGGCTTTTCTCTTTCGGTCTGAGAACGGTAGAACGGAAAAATTCTTATGTCCTTGTGCGGTTTACAGTCCATCATTTCTGTCCATTGTCATCAACCTATGCTTTTGCGTAAGGTAATAGGCCCTAACAATGGTAGAGAGAGCATATCCATCAATCTGTTCCATATGTTCCCTGCATATTCCTAGGCTAAGAACTCCAAGTAACTAGAAACTAACTTTCCCCCTGAAGAATACGCAGGCTTTTTTACCGGCAAATTTCAGTTCTGACAGATTTGAGAAAGCGAACTTAGCATCATGGGCAGCTGAACTCACTGCCGGCCTTTTGCAAGCACTTCACTGTAAATGCCTCAGAGATACTACACCAAGTAGCCTTCCATAGAGCATCTGTTCCACTCTCTCAGCTACCTCTACCTTCCCATGAATCCTACAAGCGCCCAACAACGCGCCCCATAATGCCGCATCTGGTTCCACTGTCATCCCCAAAACCAACTCTTCTGCCTCCTCCACCCGTCCCACCCTGCCTAACATATCCACCATACATGTATAATGCTCCAACCTGGGCTTCACCCCAAACCTCTGCTCCATCATTCCAAAATACTCCCTCCCCTTCTCTGTGAACCCGCCATGACTACACGCTGTCAAAATTGTAGTGAATGTCACTGCATCCGGCCTTTCTCCTGCTTCCACCATCCTATCAAACAATTCAAATACCTCACCAAACACTCCATGCATTCCATACCCAGCCAAAATTGCTGACCAAGAAATCTCATTTCTTATGAGCATTCCGTCAAACACTTTACGCGCACCAACCAATTCACCACACTTGGCATACATGCTGATCAACGCATTCAAGTTCGCCAAATCTAAGGCAAACCCATTCACCAAAATGGCTCCATGTACTTGCTTCCCAAGCCTCAATGCCAATAACCCAGCACAAGATTTGAGAACCACAGGCAAGGTATGGCGGTCAAAGGCTTTAGTGGCAGCAAGCATGCGGATAAAAATGCACAGAGATTGAGAGAACAAACCTTGGGACGAATGGGCTCGAATGAGGGTGTTGAAGAGGAAGGTCGATTGGCGATTGCAGAAGGAGAAAAGGAGGTTGGCCTGGTTCAGTTGGGCACATGAGGCATAGGAGAAAACGAGCTTGGTTCGAATGAAGTCGTGGCGGGAAATGCAGAGTCTTATGGTTTTAGCGTGGAGCTGTTTGACGGTTTGGAGATTCTTAGACAAAGAGCAGGCTTCGAGTAGATTGGCGTAGAATGGTATGAGGCCGCGAGGAGGAGGCATGGCCATGCCTGGCTATTTAACGAAAGAGCTGGCCAAGCTCATCATCAGCAGCAGCAGCCATGGCTTCAACTTAACCCAATTATCTGTGGTCGGGGGTGCTACGGGAGAGTTGGGTCAAAGTTGATGGGGGAGGGTGAGGAGTTGTAGCCTTTTTCCCCTTTATTATTTATTATTTTAAAATTCTAATTTCTTTAAAAAATCTAGGTGGTGTTAACCTTGCTAGAGTTTGGGCTTAATGAATTTTTAAAATTTTTCTTCAGCCACGAAAAAGCACTGGCACAATCGTTACCCGCTAATTCGAAGAACAAACCTTCAGTTGTTGAGCAAAGTAAATGTGAGCTGTCAAGGAAGAATTTTTTATTTTTTATTTTTTGGCCAAAGTTGAGGAAGATTAGGGATTAGGCATTGAACCTATAGTTGCTCAATATAAGTTTCAATAACGGCTTTGGCCCTCCAAACAAACAAACAAAATTTGGGGGTCTTTCCTCGATAGTCTAAATTAATGGTCATTAACCAAAGGGGTTTCGAATCCCTACCATTCTACTCCAACGTCTTAATCATCATGTTGTTGATGTTTTTGTATTAATAAACTAAGCTACTTATATTTATAGTCTTTTTTCGAGTTGTTTTTGAAAGAATTAGATTTTCAGATGAGCATGTGACATTTTCTTTTCAACTACTTACCACCTTTCCACAAAGTATTTTTACTGATCTTTACAGTACACTTATTCTACACATAAAAATGGTGAAGACAATAAATTCAAACTTGTGACAAAATTGATTCTCTTTGATTTTTTTTTTGAGTAACGCTACGGGCACCAACTTGTTTACCAACTTTTGGATACCAACACATGTGGCACATGACATGGCAACCTATGTCATCTGCCACTTCATTTATTTTAATTACATAATTTATTATATAAATAAAAGAATTTTTTTTCTTTTTCTTTTTTCTTTTTTCTTTTTTCTTTTTTCGGTGTGAAATTATTTTATTTATATAACAAATTATGTAATTAAAATAAATGAGGTGGCAGATGACATAAGTTGCCATGTGATGTGCCACATGTGTTGGTATTCAAAAGTTGGTAAATAAGTTGGTGCCCGTAGCGTTATTATTTTTTTTTCTTTTTTAAGTACATATATATTTTCTCTTCTTATTTCGATCAACTATAAAGTTCAAAAGAAACATAATACTGACCAAAAATGAAAAGAACAGGTGTACGATATAGCAATACCAGAAATGAGAAAATATCATCTTATTCATTATTATTTTACATTAGAAATTATTTCATTCTCAATTTGTTTGCTTTTCTATTGTTCAATCACTAGTAAAAAAAACCCCTTGCGCGACCAAATTTTGCGCGACGAAATACTATTCGTCGCGCAAAGTCACTTTGCGCGACGAAACTTGAAACTTCGTCGCTCAAAGTCATGCGCGACCAAATTTTGCGCGACGAAAAATAATTCGTCGCCCAAAGTCACTTCGCGCGACAAACTTTTGCTCGACGACAATACATCGTCGCTCAAAGTCTTGCGCGACCAATTTTGCGCGACGAAAAATAATTCGTCGCTCAAAGTGACTTTGCGCGACAAAAAGTAAACTTCGTCGCGCAAAGTCCTTATAAAAATAAATAGAATAAAAAAAATATTTTTAAAAAATTTTTCCATGACGTAATCCAAACATTTTGTCACCTAAACCAATTTATTTTTGTTTTTTATTTTGTATGCATAACACTTAAGAAATTAAGCGGTATATATATTTATTAAGTAACTTTAAATTTATTATTTTAGATCGGATCGGATTTTTATTAGAAAAATATATTCTTGTTGTTCGGATTGGGTTTTTGTTAGAAAATATATATTTTAAATTGTCGATCGAATTATTTCATTGTATTCATATCGGGTCAAGGAGTGTAGCAGTAAAAAATCATCAAAAGCGGAGTTAAAATAACCGTTAAATCTTGATTTTTCATTATAACCGTCGAAAAGTTTTATCCCCTTACTTGATCTCTGAATGTTTATTTTTTTCGATTTCTGGCTATATGATCTCGAAGTATAAACAAACAAGTTTGATGGTTGGATCGTTGAAACTAGTTTTTTTGAATGCATATGCCATCAAAACAATATATGCACTAACAATTAAGAGTTTATTTATACTTTCGTTAAATATAACATAAGATTTTGTGGTATCCACTAGTGTAAATATTTTAAATTGAAGATCAAATTCAGTCATTGTATTCACATAGGGTCAAGGAGTAGCTGTAAAAAATCATCAAAATCGGAGTTAAAATAACCATTAAATCTTGATTTTTCATTTATAACCATCGAAAAGTTTTGTCCCGTTACTTGATCAATGAATGTTTATTTTTTCAGATTTTTGGCGTATATGATCTCGAAGTATAAACAAACAAGTTTGACGGTTGGATCGTTGAAACTAGTTTTCGTAGAATGTGTATGCCATCAAAACAATATATTCACTAACAATTAAGAGTTTATTTATATTTTAGTTAAATATAACATAAGATTTTGTGGTATCCACTAGTGTAAATATTTTAAATTGAAGATCAAATTCAGTCATTGTATTCATATAGGGTCAAGGAGTGTAGCTGTAAAAAAAATCATCAAAATCGGAGTTAAAATAACCGTTAAATCATGATTTTTCATTTATAACCGTCGAAAAGTTTTGTCCCGTTACTTGATCTATGAATGTTTATTTTTTCCGATTTTTGGCGTATATGATCTCGAAGTATAAAAAAACAAGTTTGACGGTTGGATTAAAAAAACAAGTTTGACGGTTGGATCGTTGAAACTAGTTTCGTAGAATGCATATGCCATCAAAACAATATATTCACTAACAATTAAGAGTTTATTTATACTTTCGTTAAATATAACATAACATTTTGTGGTATCCACTAGTGCAAATGTTTTAAATTGAAGATCAAATTCAGTCATTGTATTCATATAGGGTCAAGGAGAGTAGCTGTAAAAAAAATCATCAAAATCGGAGTTAAAATAACCGTTAAATCGTGATTTTTCATTTATAACTATCGAAAAGTTTTGTCCCGTTACTAGATCTCTGAATGTTTGTTTTTTGTGATTTTTTTTGGGGTATACGATCTTGAAGTATATACAAACAAGTCTTATGGTTAGATCGTTGAAGTGTGTGTGTATATATATATTTATTTATTAAGTAGCTTTAAATTTATTTATTTTGTACATATAACACTTAAGAAATTGAATAGTATATACATTTATTAAGTAGCTTTCACCTTAATTATATTTTAAATCATAAAATAAAATGTTTTTATTTTTTATTATTCATAACAATTATTTTTATAAATATTGTGCTACGAACCAATTTTTCGTCTCTCAAAAGTTTGCGCGACCAACAGTTCTTCGTGCAAAACTCAAAAAATTTGGGCGAGTACCAAAAATGGGACGCGGGTTTTTAAAATTAAAAAAAAAAACTTTAGACTTTGCGCGACCAATATTTTTTGTCGCGCAAAAATTTGGGCGGGTACCAAAAATGGGACACGGGAATTTTTTTATATAATTGGTTTAGACTTTGCGCTACCAATATGTATTTTTCCTCGGGCAAAAATTTAAAGATTTTGGCGGGTACCAAAAAAGGGATGCGGGAATTTTTTTAAAAAAAAATAATTTTTTTTAGACTTTGCGCGACCAATATTCCTATATTCGTCGCGCAAAACTTTGTGAGACCAATATGTTTCGTCGCGCAAAACTTTGGGCGGGTACCAAAAATGGGATGCGGGAATTTTTTTATATAATTGTTTTAGACTTTGCGCGACCAATATGTATTTTTCGTCGCACAAAAATTTAAAAATTTTGGCGGGTACCAAAAATGTGATGCGGGAATTTTTTTTTTAAAAAATAATTTTTTAGACTTTGCGCGACCAATATTACTATATTCGTCGCGCAAAACTTTGCGAGACCAATATGTTTCGTCGCGCAAAACTTTGCGCGACCAATATATATTTTTCGTCGCGCAAAAATTTGGGCGGGTACCAAAAATGGGACGCGGGAATTTTTTTTATATAATTGTTTTAGACTTTGCTCGACCAATATGTATTTTTCGTCGCACAAAAATTTAAAAATTTTGGCGGGTACCAAAAATGGGATGCGGGAATTTTTTTTCAAAAAATAATTTTTTTTAGACTTTGCGCGACCAATATTTCTATATTCGTCGCGCAAAACTTTGCGAGACCAATATGTTTCGTCGCGCAAAACTTTGCGCGACCAACCGTATTTTCGTCGGGCAAAGTGATACGATTTTAAAAACCGAAATAACTCCTCCACCATTTTCTCAATTTCTTTCTCTACTCTTACCTCTCCCCTCTCTTTCCCTCTCCCCAAATCCCACCCTTTCTCTCACACTCACTCCTCTCACTTAATCTCTCATCTCTCTCTTCACTATCTCTCACTCTCACTCACTCTCACTCACTCTCTCATCTATCTTTTCACTATCTCTCACTCTCTCATCTCTCTATCACTATCTTATCTAATTCTCTCACTTCTCCCTCTCATTCTCACTCACTCTCAATCTTGCCAAAAGGTATATTCTCTCCAAATTTTAAATTTTTTTCATTAATATGTGTTTTTGGAGTTAGTTTTGAGTTTGTGTGGGGTTTGGGGTTGAGTAAAGGGGAGAGATTGGAGTTTGGGTTGGATTTGTGGTATAACAATTTTAGGGGAGATTATACATTCTTTTTTTTGTTGTTGTTGTTATTTGACCATATTTGTTTTTTTTTGTAGGTAATCATTGAGACTTTGATGGCTAAAGTTGAGGATTAGGAAGCTATCAAAACATATTATCCACCACTACCACCACAATATGCTTGTATTAGGATTTTACTTTGTTAATTCATGTGTACATTTTGAATATTATATATATATAAATATTTATTGGATAATTTGATCACTATTTTTCATATGTAATTTTATTTTGAATATGTCAATTTAAATTAAAGTAATTAAGAAAAATCTTACAATTAAATTAAATTTAAAAAGTAAAAATTTGAAAAAATTACTATAATTAAATTAATATCAATTTAAATTAAAGTGATTTAAAAAAAATCATACAATTAAATTATATTTAAAAAGTAAAAATTTTGAATAAATTAATATTAAAGAAATAATAATAAAAAGAAAAAATTAGTTTATTTTAATTAAAAAAATTTAAAACACAAAAAAAATATTTCGTCGCGCAAATATTTGCGCGACGTTATTGTTCGTCGCGCAAAACTCTAAAAATGTGGGCGGGTACCAAAAATGGAACGCGGGAATTTTTTATTTTTTAAATTTTTTTGAGACTTTGCACGACCAATGTTTTTTGTCGCGCAGAACTTTGCGAGACGAATATTTTTCGTCGCGCAATTTTGCGAGACGAATATTTTTCGTCGCTCAAACCTTTGCGCGACCAATGTGTTTCGTCGCGCAAAGTTTTGCGGGACCAATATTTTTTCGTCGCGCAAAGTTTTGCGGGATCAATATTTTTTCGTCGCGCAAAGTTACTTTGAGCGACCAATATTTTTTCGTCGCGCAAAGTCACTTTGCGCGACCAATGAAAAACTTGGTCGCGCAAAGTCTTTCTTCACGATCTTTGCGCGACGGATTCTGCGCGACGAAGTTTTTGTCGCGTTAAAATTTGTGCGACTACAATATATTTTGCGCGACGAAATTAGGTTCGTCGCGCAAAGTGTAAAATGTAGTAGTGAATGATTATAACGTCATCACTGGTGTGACAGATCCCGCATCATCAAGATATGGATTTAGTTTTAGATTTAATTAATTAAAGTGTGTGATGCGCAATAAATTAATGTCAATCAGATTGTCACCATCCATCCATTGATTCTATTGCAATCCAGGCTATGCCATGCCAGGAATGGGCTGTGTGCACAAATGGTCAAATTTGACATATTGACAGTTACTGCAGTCTGCAGTCTGCAGCCTGCAGGGGTTTAGCTTTTTATTTATTTTTAACTCTGGGGTCAGCCCAAAAGGGCCAAAATCTGTGACATCCCTTGCACCTATGATCTCACGAAATGATTATTATTTTGGGTAAAAAACTCAGAATTCTTTTACAGTAACTAGATTTAGTTTGTACAAACACAGAAACCTGGTTTTAATATCTTGACAGAAACTGAACAAAAGATACCAAACAAAAGATATGTTCCATATATTAAGACAAACATATTTTACACATAAAGTAGTTGAAAAAAGTCCAAGAGGAAAACTTGTAGGGTTTTCTTCTCCTCGGACCAAACAAGCATCAAATACAAAAGGCATCCATTGGTAGTTCTAGAACGGATTAGCTTTGCTTCATCTAACGGCTGACATTTTTTTATGGATCATTTCTAGGCTTTTTGGGGCTATTTCCATTGTGGTGCAGTGGATCAGGACCAGAAGGAACCTTCCTTAACTCCCACCCAACCAAGTTATGCTTTCCATTATCAGCAAAATTGCCAGCACTTGCAGCTGCTTGTTCATGCAGCTTCACACCCTTAGCAACAACAACTTCCACCTTCTCCTTGGCGAGCACCTGTGCATATATGCATGCAAAAGAAGCACAATGAGTAACAAATCTCTATGCCCTGAATAAATGAGATATATATATATATATTGAAAATGTAAGTAATATTATGGATCGACCTTTCTGTTTTGTCTCAGAAAAACAGCTGCCTCAGCACCAAAGCAACCGTGGCCAATGCGTCTGCAATCTGGTAGCCACAGAAAAATTAATTTAATCACTAAAGCATTTGACTTCAAATAAAATAAAAATAGAAAATTCCTGCTGTAAGAGAGAGAGAGAGAGAGAGAGAGAGAGAGAGAGACCAGCTTCCGCTATGTGCACCAAGCACAACGCCACAAGGAAAACAAAACAGAAAACCATGGATGATCTGGATATCATTTTTGGGATATCCTAGCACTTGTAGAACAAATCTACAACAACTTAAATAGCAGGAGATACTAGAGAAGAGAGGAAAGTGTAAAGTGTGAAGATGTTGGGGAAGGCCAGTCCCAATTTATAGAGCTGTGAAATCTGGGTATCTTCACAAATGATAATTGCTCATGCAGCCATTTCTCTAAAAGTAGATGATTAAGTAGCTTAGCCATTATGAATTTATGACACACAAGACCCTCAGCTCAGCGCCGTCTTGATCAAGTATCCATCAAACCCCCACGTCACTCTGCAACTCATTGATTAATGTGCCACAACAAGCCGACCTTAATTCCCTGCATGCACCATCTGGAAGTAGAAGACATGGTACGTATCATATGTATGAACCAAACCCTAATGAGTAAAATGATGTCATCCATGGATGGTTGATATATTTATGCCAACCATGTCAAATACCAACGTACGATCATATATATGCTTTCTGTTATGCTTATGATGTGTACTTACTGTGCATATATATATTGTATGAATATATAGCTATAGCTAGGGTACTTGCCTATAGCTACATGCAATGGTTGCTCATGATGGTGTATAATTATGGGTTAGTGGATTTTTATTTTTTTTTTATGCAGTCGATGATATTATCTGGGAGGGGCAACGATTCTGCATGATGGAATCAAGGAAATTAAGGCAGAAGATGCGGTTGCAGTGCAGTAAGTATAATTAAACACTGTTTTTATTTACTGCTACTGAGTGATAGAGAGATTGACTGAGTGATTGAAGACATCAGGCACTAGATTTGGCAGCTGGCTTTATGACTCTTGTCCATATATCACCTTCTCTTCTCTCTCCCTCCCTACTCCACTAGGGTGGGATCCATATCTTGTATCTGGTTGCGCCTTGCCTCGACTTTTAATTACTATTTAAGTAAATTTAGGTTTTGCCCATAAAAATACTTTCACTTTTGGAAAAAACCAAAGCTTTTTCAAAAAAGACAGAAAAACCTCCCAACTTTCAAACCAAAGACATACAAATGTAATAGATTCTTTAGGAAATCAAAAAATAAATAAGGGCAATTTTGTCCATTTTGGCTTCTTTTAAAAATTTTCTCTCTCCTTTGGTTTTTTCCAAAGTCTCCTTTATATTTATAGGTGTGGTGTGGGATTGGACAGAATTACTTACATGCCATCAAGAAATGAAGATAATATAAAAATACATTTTTAATCACTCTCCAGGTAAAAATCTACGCCTGCCATTAAATCATTGCCTGCTAGACCTAGATGCCAAAACCTTATCCCAAGCATACGTAATTAACAAGTTTAAGATGCAAATATTTATATGCTTCTCCTTGCTGGAAAAAGAGAGATGGTAAAAGGATTGAAAAGACAAGTACAACATAAAGGGAAATTTGCTGCGAGGGACAGCGGGAGAGAATAATTAGTGGTTAAGTAGCACAACCCAGTATCTGAGTACCAGCTGGCCTGCAAGTGAACTAGGTGGTCAAAGATACTTTGAGAATGAAGTTTCTTCATCTAGCTTAATATATATTATATGCATGATTAAAGTTTATTGATTTAGGCCAACGTGGTATAGTTTAGTTGGTTGAGTTATTTTATCTTCATCCATGTATGTAAAGATTCGAAACGTCTAGACATCCAATTTTATTGGAAACCCTCTCGAGGGATTCAGTCGGAATAACTAACTATACTAGTAATTTTGATCCTAGAAGAAAAAAAAACAAAAACTATACTTGTAATAGGTATACCCTTGAATTGTATTATTGGTTTATTTTGGTATGCGTCAATCTTTTTTATCTGGCCGCATTGCTCGGGGAATTTTAGTTGACATGTTAGACTATTAAATAATTTTGTTCAAACAATATGAAGAAATTTGAGAATGTATGTAAGTTGTTAGATTACATATGAATGTATGTAGCCTTACAAATGTTTGATCAAATGCCTCAATGAAGTTGGGGCAGTGCAGCAAGAGCACAAAGCAGTTGATAGACCTCCCAATCGATATCATCCTTGAAATCCTTTCAAAAGTGGCCACAAAATCACTGTTTGGTTTGCATTGTGCCTCTAAGACCTTGCGTAGGCTAGTCAGATTATACAACATTTGTCCTAGGGCTCTTCAATTGATGAAGTATTACAAAATATTGCTTTGCTACTACCAATGCAGATCGTACTCTACACTTGATCAATTGGAAAGGATCCAAGGACATTGTGGATGGTTTTTCAATAACAAAGCTACTTTAATGAGTTGGTCCTGTATTCAAATTTTCCCTCGCTCAGATGGCATAACAAATGACAAAATGACTAGTTCATATCAGAAAAAATATGAAATGTTAAAGATTTAATTGTTATTGAAAAAAAAGAAGAAGGACAATCTCTCAAGTGAAACAAACAATCAAAATTGAATAAAGGAACACACGTCATACAAATATACATGTACCAAACCAAAACCAAAGAATATAAATATAAACACAAAATCCACATATTTAGACTTCGGCAAGTAGTTAAAAGCAAAGAACTAAAATGAGTAGCTAGTTCTGAACCGATGGATCCCTTTGTACAGCCAAGATTTAGACAGTCACATACAAGTGCTGTAATCCCGGATAAGACGGTTCAAAATTTACTGTTTGTTTAGCTCATTGATTTATTCTTACCAAGATCTATCTGTATATACAGATACATTTGCATATGATGTTATGGATGCCGCCAACTGTGTTGATTGTATGGTGAAATCAACAAGCTGCCCTTCCACACACGCATGCACGGAGGCGCGCAAGTCACACATGCAATACACATATGCATATATGTATCCTGTAAAAGAAGAATCCATATACACACCAAATTAATCATGTACGGGGTGAGGTTCTAGGCCCAGCTGCTTCCTTGTCTTTCCCACAAAAAGATCTTTAGATTTGATCAGTCCTGGAATGCGTCCACTAATGGTTGTCAATGGGAACTGCGCAACCCCATGTTTCCTCCCAAGTGAAACAAGTGCCATTACTGAGTGAGGTTCATAAGTAGCCAGTTTATTTTCTTTTCCACCTGCTAGCAATAGCTTTAAGTTCTTTGCAGCCACCAAAGCCTGTTTTTGTGCCAAATACCCTTGTTTGATTTCCTGTGATGTTTGCACACAGCAAATGCATTAGATTTGCTTCCGAAGCATAGCCATTCCACAGACCAATATAATACTTCTCAAATTAAAATCCATACAATCAAACATACTATTTCTTTTTCCTTTTTCTTTTTCCCCCTTTTTTTGGGCGCAAGAGATATATCAGAATACAAGCGATCTAACTATAAGCATAAGGCATCATTGAGCAGATTGATCACAGAGATTGAATATTATCTAGCTCTTTCTTTTCTTCCTTTTTCGCCCATTGAAGGGGCACTTGCTGCTCAAATTATGCAGATTGAATATGGAAAATAGACTACTTGAAGGGAATGGCATGAAGCCTGCAACACATGATGTTCACCTAAAACAATCAGAACAGCATGAGGCAGAGACCGCTTTTTGGAACTCGTGATCCACAGGTTATTTCAAAACACAAATCTTAATACGCACTTTATGAACTCGATTATATAAACTATTTTAATCAAGAAAAGACAAGTTATCATCACTATGTTAATAAATCTAAACTCAGGTTAGAATGAGATAATAATGACTCATAGCATAAAGTATACTCCAGTGTTTCAAAAGTAAAAGCCCGACTTCCCAACTTCCCTTAATAAAAAATGATTTGTTACTTTTATGCTAGATTTATTGAAACAAACTATCCTAGCAACTAAAGAATCTCATATAACAAGGTTGCAGCTAGCACTCACAGGAATATTAGTAATGTCCCCAATTGCAAAGATGTTCTTTCGACCTTTGACTCTCAGATTCTCATCAACCATCAACCTTCCATTAACATCCATGCTATTCTCTAACACTGTTTCTTTGAGCCATGCTGAACCCAGACGTTTCCCTGTGCACAGAAAATGACAATCTGCTTCAAACGTTCCCCCCTCTGAAGTTTGATATGTTTTGCTTCCATCTGAGATATTATTTAAACTGACTGACTGCTCCAATATCACCTCAACTCTCCTTGATTTCAACCAATTCAGAGTCTTGCTTGCAGCTTTTGGTCCAATGAATTCCAGCAACCTTGATCCAGTGTGCACCAGAGTAACTTTCTTATCTGGGTAATCAACAGCAATTTCTCCAGCAAGTTCTACACCAGTTGGGCCTCCTCCAACAATTAGAATTGAATTAGCTGATCGTATCTTTTGATTCTCTGCGAATGGAGAGATTAATGTTACGTCAAGCACAATTAACAAAAGAACAGGATAAGGATATACAAAACATTAAATGTTATTATTACAAGTTCTTAAGAAATCAGTTAATAAAAGCAAATATTCTAGATTCAATTAACTGTGAATTATGATTCTTTTAATTAGAAAATTCATCTTTTAATGGTGGTACATGAATTTTATGGGTGAAAGTTCTGTGTCAAATATTAATTGGAATGCTAGGCCATCTGAGATATCGTCCCCCTCCTTTGAAATATATGCAATCTGCCTTCTCAGCACTCTGTTTGGCAGTTCACAAAAGGGAAAGAAATGTTTGGATTACACTTTAGTTCCTTTACCTTCTTGGAATTCACTAAGTCTCTCAGTCTTAGTTTTGGGAACACGATCTGCGTGACCAGTGGCAATGACAAGATAGTCATAGGGAATGAGACGTCCCGTTGCAGTCAGTACTTCAGTATCTGAGACATTGATTGCTCTGGATGCAATAATTTGGCCATTGGTGAGGTAATCTCTATGGTTGATCACAGATCTCTCCGCAAATGATGGCTCCACCATGGCTCTCAAGCTTGCCCATGGAATCTCAAAATATTCCTTCCTGATTTCAAATTTGTTTTCACTTAGAAGCATAGATGAAAAAGTTCTAGAGAAGTAAAGTTCTAAAATATGTCATTTTTGACAACTACAACCATCAGCAGTTCAGAATTACTAACAATGCTTCTCTTGTGGTCAAGAATGAACTTACAGGGGTAAAACACAGAGAGAGAGAGAGAGAGAGAGAGAGAGAGAGAGAGAGAGAGAGAGAGAGAGAGAGAGAATGGTTTTTGGTTAGAAAAGTGGAATTCCACTATGTTTCTATGGTTTTTGTGCATGCATGATTTCTAACTTTTTTTAGCTGCAACACACCTAGCCAGCTAGGATGAGTTATATGCCCATCAAAGTAAATTTCCTGATAATGTTCATGTTTCTAGCAATTCCTATGTCCAAAAGACAGTACATACCATTTAAATGTCACAAGTGAGAAACTTCTTTTATGCTCTCACTATCGAGCTTGGAGAAGGGAGAAGGGATGGTTCTAGGTTATCCTATGAGCATGGGTTAACTTAAAGAAATGAATTAAGAAATCATTCATGTCTAGATCATTCAAGACAAGGGCTTAACTGGATTAAGTGGATGATGCATACGCTTTAAGTGAACAGCTTTCTAATTGATTCTTACAAATGATAACTAAATCAGAACGTCAAAACTACCAAAGCAAAAGAGTTCTGAATAGAAGTGAGCTGATTCCCAGTCAATAGAAATAAATTTAGAAACTAGCATGTGCATTATCCAGTGAACTTAACCTTCCGTACAAGCACGCGCCGGACACATGCGCATGCACCGGTGCACACACACATTCACAGAACATCATAGAGATTGCTTAGAGTTACACCCTACCCTCACCCTAAATTATTGAACTTTATTACATTCCCTCTCAATTCCTTCATATGTACCAGGGAAGATAGACAAGTATAGATTAACCAAATTGACCACAACCAAATGCAGAGCCTACAATCAACTTTTAATACCCTTACCAAATCAATATCTTCAATTGTGTTCTTTTGGGTTCTACTGGAAATGGTTATTAAAAAACAATGCACACAGAAGGATCTGTGCAAGGTACTCCACACTTTGCACTCCTTCAAAAACTGAAAACCAGATTGACTGCAATGTGGCTGAGTCTATATTGTTAGGTTTCAATTCTCACACAGCTACAAATCACTTTTACTTACAAGCACAAGCACAAATACAAATAGTATTGCTGTCCACAAGTCAAATATACCACAGCAATTAATTTCAATTCTCCTAGTCCAGTAACTCAGGAGATCCAAGGACCAAAGAAACGATATATGCATGCAAATTACATGGGTGAGGACATATTCCATGTTTCGAACCTTTTGCTTAAACTAAACAACATGATCACTATGAGACTAGAATAACTTCTATATGAGGGAACCCTAAAGTTGTTCTTTCCCAACCTACCAGATGCAGAGGCTGTAATTAGATTTCATCAGCAATCTATAATATACCAGATCTTTGAATTAAATCGAAATAGACGAAAAAAAAGTATAAACCCATAAAGAGCATTTTGGTTTCTGTAGTTTAAATGGTCAAATATGCAAACAAAAGAAGAAAGAACAACTTAAGCCTCAGATTGCAACATCTGCTAAACAAACTGAAAAAAAAAAATCAACTTCAATTATTCAACAAAAGGGCATTCAGCTATGAGTGTGAGAGAGAGGGAGAGAGATGCATACTCATCAATGAGAGTGAAATCAGCAAGGAATTGGAGTGATTTGGCAAGAAGAGAGCCAGCAACACCCCCTCCTATGACCACCACTTTTTTTCTCTCTCTTCCCAATGCCAACTCCATCTTCTTCTCAATCAAAGGCTCCAAATATGATCAGTTCTGGTCCTAATTACAGACCACCAGAAGCACCAGAGCTAAATAAGCAGAAATCAATTGAAGGGTCAATGGAATTCAACAAAATTGTAAACTGTGATTGGCCAGCTAGTCCTCCTCAGGTTGTGACAAGCAGGTAGTTTGACGGAAGTCTTTCTCCTGCGCCAGCCAAGAACAAGTCTTTGTAGAACAGCTTGCACAGCAATTAAGTTATGAATCGTGTAGTTTTCTACTTCCTCCTTGTACCTGTTTTCCGACCAAAAAATAAAGGATTTTTATCACAAATGGTCCTCTAGGTTTACAAAATTGTCACAAATGGTTCTTAAGTTATTTTTTTATGGCATTAATAGTCCTTAATATTAGGATTTCTTTTAATCACAAATAGTCCATGCCGTTACAAATTCTGTTAAGTGTAACGTTGAAGATAATTAGAGTTCATATGTCCAATCACATCGTGACATATGGATTAAATAAATAAATATTTTTTATAATAAAAATCCATGTTTTTTGGCAACTTCCCATCCCTTCGCTCTGCTCCCTCTAGCCTCTCTCTCTTTCCCTCTTCCCTCTCCCTTTGTTCTCTCTCCTCCCTCTGCTTTCCCTCTCTCCTCCCTCTGCTCTCCCTCTCCCTTAAACATACAGTACAAAGGTTAATTAGCTTTCTCTTTTTTATGGAAAAATTATATCAAAAGTTTGTTTGATCCAAATAACTAGGCCATTCAGTGCAAAAGAATCTTCATAAAATCCTTTTTTTCACTGGCCAAATGATTAACAGACAATAAACAGTTTTTTACTAAGAAATTTTTTTTGTAGACAACAAGTTTACTATCAAAATCTCATACTCCTTGATGACTTCTTCCACGCCTATTCAACTAAATAATGCTTATAGGTCACAGCTTAAAAAGATATCGACTATTTTATTGATTGCGGTAGAGGGAAAGAGAGGGGGGCATAGGGTGGAGACAGGGCCGTCTCTGATATTTTAAGGGATCTGTGCGAAAATTAAATTTGGGTCTCACATAATCTAATAAGAAAATACTATATAAAAAAATTTGTTATACCTTAATGTGATAAAAATATTTTCATCGATATCAACATTTTCATTGTCATCATTCTCATTATGCTCAACATTACCCATACATTGTAAGTATTTTCATTGTCATCATTCTCATCATTCCTCAACATCATCTTGTTGTTGTTTAGTGGAAGTATTTTCATCAATTGTAGCATGTGATTCTTTAACAATGAATCTATCTAGAGCTCCTCTTTGAGATTGAGTCAATTCCTCGATTTTTCTTTTTTTTTTAAGTCGTTTTGTATATCCAGAAACGTATTTTCTAGTAGGTGGCATGTTTAGATTACAAAGAAAAATTCCAAAACCCTATAACCTGGAAGATAACCCCAACAAGAAATAGATAAATATTTCTAAAAACTAAATTTCCTTATATAACCAATCATCAACATGATAATAATTTAATAAAATAAGTTATGTAATATATAGATTGAAACATTCATGGATTTGAATTGAGATTTGATTGAATATGACTATATGATTTTGAGTGGTTTTTATGAATTTAGGAATTAGGGTTTTCGTTTTTTGGTGTTGAAATTCCTAAAATTGAAATAATAACAAAAATTGTCCAAGGATTGAAAAAAGAACCAAAGAGATTGATGAATGATGATAATTACTTACTAAAAAATCAGAATTTAAGAGAAAGAAGGAGCCATGAAGTTTTTTTGTTGTTGGTTTTTTTAGTGGAAGAAAGTACTTTGATACTTGAACAAAAGAGATTGATATATAATACTGTTGCTGGTTAGCTTAGTTTGATGTTTCCTTATTTTTAAGGTTTGGGTCTCCTATTAAGGGAGATGCGCTAGAAAGCCAACTCTGCCACATGCACTTTTGTGCCAAGATGTAGCACGCTAAAGTATATATACAATTCCTGTAATATTAATATATATATATATATATATATAATATAAAGAAATTTTTTTTATCAAAGGCCCTCAAAAATCGGGGGCCCTGGGTGGAGAGAGCGCAGAGGGGGAGAGAGACAAAGTAGAGGGAAGGGGATGAGAAGTTGCAGAAAAAAATGTATGTTCATTAAAAAATATATTTATTTATTTAATATACATGTCGCAATGTGATTGGACATGTGGGTTTACTTATCTTCTACGTCACACTTAACAGAATTTCTAATGGCAGGGATCATTTGTGATAAAAAGCCTTAACGTTAAGAACTATTAATGTCATAAAAAAACTCAAGGACCATTTTCGTAAACCTAAGGGACCATTTGTGATAAAGAGCCAAAAATAAATAATAAAAATAAGGGTAATTTTTAGTTTACTACAATCAAGTTTACCGACTTTTAGAGTTCAATGCAGCAAGTTTTTTTCATCTTAGTTACGTACACAAAGTCGGTTTTTTTACCACTTTCATACCTACTGTTAGTCTTTCAGTTAACAAATCTATTAATTGCTAACATGGCAATAAATATGCCACGTAGACCCACTCATATGGTGCCATATGGTCCACATATATTATTAAATAAATACATTAATTTAAAAAACTTAAATTTAAAATAAATAAAAATAAAACCATCTCTTTGCCTCCCCCCCATCCCAACGAACCCTACCGCCCCATCACCCCACCACCCTATGCCTCCCAACCATCACCACCTCACCTTACCACGACACCCATCTGACTAATTTCATAATTTTAGAGACCCAGTGAAACCCAAGGTCTCAATCGCAATTGTGAGCTTCAATCGTAGAAAGCGTCAAATCCCACAAATATAGAAAGGGGGAAGAGAGATACATAGGGTGGATGATGAGTTGGGGTTCATGACTATCAAATAGAGAGAGGGGAAGAGAGAGACTAAGGAAGGTGTTGTAGTAACCAATATATTCAAGTTGGGTCGAGTCTTCTTCTAGTCGTACATGTACTACTTCTTTAGATTCTCCCACATGCTCCGCACATTCTTCATGATCCAACACGAGTTCTCTCACTCAATCTGGGTTCTAGAGATATTGTTGACGATGCTTGTTTACTCGGTGGCGGTGATGGATCTACAGAAGAGCAAGGGTGGTCAAATGACCCCTGCAACCTCTGGAATCTGTCGTTGAAGGAACAATTGACCCTTGCAAAGTGTTCGATGAAAATCCCCAAAGAACTCGCAGCGCGCTTCCTTTTTTTTTTTTTTTTTTTTGTCGTCATACTGAAGTGGTGTATTTTTTTTTAGTCTGTCGTCCAAAACGATGTCATTTTGGCTCATGTTTTTTTTTTAAATTTTTTAAAAGACGCAGCCAACTTTCCCTTCCCTCCTCGATATCTCCCCTCCCCTTCCCCACATGAACTAACCTAAATCCCCTAAAAAAAAGCTAGCAAACCAACCCTAAATCCCCAAACCTCTAATCCTATTCAACCAACCTTCACACGATCCGACGGCGGCTTCCCTACCCCACCTATCTGGCGTCGGCGGTAGGCAGTAAGTAGCAAAGAAAAAAAGTCACCCCCTCCTTTCCCAAATTCAATTTGATTTCAAAGGTACACTTGTCATTGTCCTTCAACTTTGAAAGTATGTTATCATAATTTTTAATCTATTTATACTTTAATTAATTAATAAAGATTCTTGTATATTTTTTGTAATAACCCAAAATAAAATATCTAAAAAGAAAGAAAATATCTAAAAAAGTAAGGAAAATATCTTTTAGTAAAAAGACAATTTTACCCTCGCATTATTTAATAGGAAAAAGTTGACTTTTTGATCGGAAAAGAATTTGGTAATTCCGATTACGCCGTTGCGTAGAGCACGCTGAAACGAGTCCGTAGACATGGAGTAGACTCGAATCGGAGTTGTAACGAAGGAGTTATGGTCAAAAGAGTCTCAGTGGCAGAACCGTAAATATTTTGAAGTTCAGTTTTATAAACCCAGCTTTCTTCTCTCTCGAACCATCTCGACCAGCCAACTTCAGACAGCGATTTCTCCCAACTCAGGCCACCGTTTCAGGCAATACCGGTCCCAAACGAACCACCTCACTTCCCTCTATCAGCCCTGCCCCTCCTCAGCCTCCATCCGCTACTGTAGTAGCCGGAAACTGCCACGAAACAGGGTGGTTCCAACAGTTTTTCTGAAAATTTTTGGGAGCTCGTTCTCTCACTTCCGACCACCAAATCAATCGAGTAAGGTATGGTTTCTCAGCTATTTTTCGTGTTCTAGCTGATGGGTATATGGGTTTCGATCGATTTTAGCTCTAAGGGGTTCGATTTTCGACTTGAAATCTGGCCAGAATTTCGGCCGCTCGAAACTACTATTTCGGGTCACTTTTTGGGGGTTGTCCAAGAACAAAAGTGACTCCAAATGGGGTGTTTTACCTAGGGTAGGAGTTTGGAGTCTTGGTTCCGAGATTTTTCGGCCACCCGAAATCGCTTTGGACAACCAAAGCTGCCCGCGCGTGCTGGAGCGCGTGGGCGAGGGTAGTGATGTAATTCTGTGCAGTTTTGTGACCCTCGTGTCGTCACGAGCGTGTGGGATTTCGCGGATCTCGATTCGGAGTCCGTTTGAGCCCAGAACGAATTTTCCATATCGCGCGATCCGTGGGTGCAGTGTCGTGTAATCGTTGGATCGCGCTGAATTTTGGATATGTCGGTCTACACGATGTCAGGATCGTGTAGGATTCGACGGATTGCGAATCGGAGCCCCGGATACTCCGGAATCGCGAACCCTGGGGCTAGGGGTTGGATTTTAAGCGATAACGCAATTTTAGCTAATCCGACCGTCCATTTCAAGCCAAATTCGCAGAACATGGTTCCCTCTCTGTAAGGAACCTTCAGGGAAGCCCAGATTGGCCATCGGAGGTCGTGGACCCACGGGGTCCCGGGTCGGCCGATCAGGCAGTTTATCACTTAGTTGAGCGTCGGACCTTCCCAAAACTGGTCCAAGTGTCTGAAAGGGCTAACGTGGGCATAAGAGTAACTTGGAAGGAGATGCATGTATTTCTAGGAGCCGGGGGCAGGGGGTTTAGTTGAAATTCTTTTTATTCAGCAGTCTATTAATTTAATCTTTATGGGTAATCAGGCACCAGGAGCCCGACAGGATTGCAAAAGAGACATTCGAAGGGTCGAAGTAGCTCGGACCATCTGTGAGTGGACTTTCTTTCATAAATCAGATTTCATGAATGATTTGATGTGATTTTATATAAATAAGTTTTATAAATGAGTTTATATTGATTTTATATAAATAAGTTTTTAGAAATGAATTTATTGGATAAATTTCTTTATTTGATCTTGAGTAAGTTTTATTACGGTTCTGAACATGATCAGTACAGTAACAGTTCTATAAGTCTGTGTTGCTTATTTACAAGTTATAGAAACAGAGTTTGAGGTTGGAATCAGATGAGACAGCAGCACAACTTGAGATTTCAGTTATTATTCAGATTTTTCTAAAGGAATTTATTTTAAAACCACCTCGTACCCATTCATTTTTGGTGATTACCCAGAGTTGGACCGATGTCTACGGACATCCAGTCCGATTTCAGTTAGTCAGTGCACTTGACTTGCCTCACGAGTTTCGGGGACGCTCGGACCGTGAGTGCCAGGATTTGCGGCTCGGCAGACTTGGTGTCCCGAGACCTGCCAGGATTGCGGCTCGGCTGACTCTGTGTCCCCGAGACCTGCCAGGATTGCGGATCAGGCTGACTACGGTCCCCTGCATCCTGCCAGAGCGACTCGAGCTGACTTGGTGTCATCGAGGAATCTGCCGGCGGGACAGGCTGATCATAGTCCCCTGATTTCGCCAGTTTGCGGCTCGGGTAGCCTGTGTGACGCCCGAGACCTGCCAGGGAATTGACGGTTATGACAGGGGTACAAATAGGTGGTATTTTCAAAGGATTTTGGGTTTTCTCTTAATTATGACTTTCAGTTATTTTATATCAGCTTCTCCAATTTTTCAGGCATTGATACATTTATACAGTTTTGTTCAGTTATACAAGGTTTGAGTACAATGCTTTTATACAAGTTTGATTTCAGTGTTTTCTACAAGCTTTGATTTCAGTGCTTTTGAATAAAATTTATCGAGCTTGATTATGATTTACATGGAATGCTTTGAGTTTAGAAGGCTTTAAATGGAATGTACGTATTCAGTTTATTTAACAATTTTTATAGTGGGGGTTATTATGATTGTTAAACTGTTTTCAAGAATTCTTATGTTCGGTCCACTCACATCTTCAAACTGTTTTCGCCCCCAGGCTGTAGAAGTACGCGGGATCCACCACCGGGCCAATTATAGCCTCCGCACCAAGGTAGAGTTTGTAGAAAATCTTTGAAAACTTGAAAACTTTAAAGTATGCTCTGATATCTAGTATTAGTGGAAAACTGGAGATGAGATCTGTTACTTGAGATGTTCTGGCTGTTGGGATGGATTTACTGATTGTTTAGCAGGTGGAAAATTTTGGGATTGGTCAAAATACAGGGGAGACTCTGCCGAAATTTCGGCAGAAGTCTAAGGGCATTTTAAAGAGAATTTGAAACAAGAAGGGTAAAAAGGTCTTTTGTGCCCGACATTCGCCAGGTGTCGGACACGCACAGGACTTGGCTCGAATTCCAAAGCGGAAATTGGGCCGGGTCCTGTCATTTTTTCTTTTTTTGATAAGTGGGAGGCTAAAAGCCCAAAGCCAAACGATTACATAGTAAAAGCACGAGGCCTCACAACGCCCCTAGCATCCGCAGCATGAATATCTTCAAGGAAGTCAAGCACCTCATCACATGTAGCCCAAGGCCAAGATTATAACTTCTAGCAACCAAAGCATAAGCGGCTACATCTTGTTCACGGTAGATATGCTTAATTGCACAACACCAGGGTCCATGGATCTTCATTTTACAACAGGAAATGATGTTGTATAAAGGGTGAGTTGGAACCATAGGAGAAGATAACAGAGTTACAGTAGCATTAGAGTTGCATTCAATCTCCACATCACGATGGCCAGCATCCTAAGCCAAACTAAGCCCCCAAAAGATACCATATAATTCCGCCTCAAGGATTGTACTTGCACCCAGATTCACAATAAAGCCTTGGATCCAAGCACCAGTAGCATCTCGTAATAAACCTCCAGCACCACTAAGACTAGTGGCATTGATTCTACTTCCATCTGTGTTAACTTTACATGCGCCAGGTTTGGGAGTTTTCCATTGGAGCCGAATCACAGTGTGCTATGGAGTGCCCACAATTGTTTTACAAGCATTGTACTAATCCAGTGCATACTGGTAAACTAGGTGCAAAGGCTCATAAGGCATAATAAACCCTTGCTCAAAAATCAGCTCGCATCTCCATTTCCAGTTATACCATAGATAAATCGAAAAGACTAAGTACCAAGGTAGGCCATGATTTGTACTTTTTTTTTTTATTGAAGATTCATATGAAGCCATTCATCAAATCTAGAATAGAGAGAGAGAGAGGATAACTTGACAGTCCTTAAATAAGTGCTCTACAGAATGAGTACATCTTGGACAAGCATCAATATGGGTAAGACCCCTTTTTTGTCGTTGAGCATTTTGTAAGAATCTTCTTATGGCATAAAGTCCACAGAACCTGGCAATGATGTTCAAAGCTTGATGAACATTGGTCATGTCCGGGCCGAGATCAAGCTTCTTGCAGATGTCATTTTCTACAAGCAGGAGACAGAAGTCAGTCAGACGCACTACAAAAAATTCCATGGTAACTGCAGCAGATCAAAGGGATGCAACTTACCATCACAGTAAGAGAGAGGAATAGCAGATCGTTGCCAACCTCCTCTTCCCATCTGCTGCTGACTTCCAGCATGTCTATAGGCCACACATGATCGCCTTGGCTCATACTGCTCCTAGTTCATGGCACCAAAAAAAAGAAGAAGCAATTGAAGCAATTTGGACCAACCGCAATTAAGCCGACCCGAACTGCCACCCGCTCCAGCAGCAGGCCTCCTCTCCTCCAGCCCAGTTACAGCTGGACTGCCCAAGTCAAAGACCAATTAGCAAGTCAAAAGCCTCCTCCATTCAGGAGCCCAAGTCACAGAAAGAAGCCAAGTTGCAGGTGGACAGCCCAACAATTAATCCACTCCTCCTACATGCTACCATGTGCCATGCAGAAGATGGGGGGCATTTGTGGAAGCAAAATATCTCACCCTAGGACAAATAATTAGGCCAATCAATTTGGGAATTATTTGACCTAACTGGAAGTTACCTAACCTAATTGGGAATTACCTAACCTAATTGGGAGTTACTTGAATTAATTGGGAGGTTACCTAATTCAAATTGGATGTATTTGATCCTCGCCTTAATTAGGGATTTGGTTAAATTCTTAATCCCTAAATACACCAACCACACCAACCTCACCAACTACGCCAACCCTACCAACCTCTCCGAGGCCCTTTATAAATACTTGGCTACGACAAAGATTGAGGTACGTCTGGATTCCCTCACAAACTCTAGCGACCATATTCTTTCTCTCTCTCATACAAGACTCCGGCCACAACACATGGCTCCGGCCACCCGGTTTTCCTTGAAACACCCTACCTAACTTAGGCATCGGAGGGCCTTTGACCAACACCCCCCGGGTGTGGTCCTTTTACTCCGATATGTTTTGTTGGGAGAAAGAGAAGCGGAGAAGACGAAGGAATCTTAGGTGAATATTCTAGTGGGACGAAAATCGCTCCCACAGGTTGCATAGAACATTTAATTATATCTACTTTCTTCTGACATTAGCCTTAACTTTAGTAGTTGCAACTGTTTCGGTGGAGAGAGCATTTTCTGTTATGAATGTTGTGAAAGCTCCACTTCGCAATCGAATGGGAGATCAATGCTTACTTCTTTATATTGAGAAAGATGTGTTTGCTTGTATTGATAATGAAATTATAATGCAACATTTTCAGAATATGAAAACTCGTCGTGGACAATTATAATGTGATTTTTTCTATTAATTATGAATTATAAATTATGGTTTCATTTTTATAAGTTTATTTTTATATAATCTTTTAAAACCTTTTAGACGTTGACCCATACAAGGAAAATTCCTAAAACCGTCCCTGCTCGATGGTGTACGGCTACAGGTTCTAGACGGCGTTATGATGTTGCATTTCATGAGAGGAAGGTGCAATGGGATCGGGGCTTGGGTGTTCAATTCGGTGATGAATGGGGTGATTCTGTTGACCAGCGGTGGCTATAGCGGCTGCGATGGCAGCGAGGTTAAGTTTGTTGCTGGTGGGTCTTGTTCATTTGGGTTGGGAGGGAATGGCAAGAAGGGCAAGGAGCTTTGATAGTGTGGGTTAGAGTGTAGGATACTTTTGGTGGGGGTGAAGCAAGAGACGGGGGTGTTGACGCGAGAAAGGGAGGGTCAACCCCAACATCCAACCTCGCATTCTAGGTTCGGGTCCAATCTCTGCTAGCTTGAATTTGTCTGGAACTTTGATTGAAGAAGGTTGATTTCTGGATTGTTGAGTTTTCATTTTTAATTTTTAAAAGACATATGGGTTTGATTTCTAAGTTTGCATGCACTTTTACCACATTCACCTCCTATCATAAGCATATGTCATGTCTGGGTAATATTTTAGGATTTATTATGATCACGCTTCAATCCTGTCCTATTGGACAATCTTCATAATGGTTCTTAATCCCATAAGTATATTTTGTATCCTAAATAAACAATTATGTCAATAAGTCGAATCAAATCTGAAGACAAATAAACAAAATTGAGATTTTCTCGACTCTTGCGCTCTATAAAAATTAAAGTAACGGATGTTTGAAAATCTCATTTTATATTTGGTCATCAAGATATTTTATCTTATTCAAACAAGGATGATATGAAAGCAAAATTTGAACTCTTTTTGGTCAAGACAAGTTCCATTACTCTGCAGCCCCACATGAATGCGTACAGATATGAGAGACCATTTGAACCAAAATGATAAACATGTCACAACCCAATATGTCATGCTTTTACAGGACTAAAACAGTAAAATCAATTAACTAAGCACCATTTGCATTCTAAACATGATTTCAACTCTCAAGTGTTCAAATCATCATTGTCAACAATGTATTGGAAATAAGATGACGTACCATAGCAATATATGAGACAAGATCAGTACGTATATATCCTTCAATGTGATAGTAAAATATATACAAAGTATTCCTCAATGTGAAGCTGATACATCACTAACTAAAGAGGTCTTACAGTCATAATATGTGATTACAAAGAGCAAAACCTAATAGAAACTTGGTATTCCTGGTAAAAGGGAAAGAGTAGAATATAAAACTAGGTATGGTGCCATACCAAGTGCTCGTAACATTCTATTCAGATGCCACATGATGACGCCATCAATAGAACATCAAAAGCATCTGCAATACTGTTTGAAAGCCGCTGCTTCTGGGGCATAAAAGAATTAAGTTTTGACTAGCAATGGCCTTTGCTGCACAAAGAAACTGCAACAAACTGACATGCCACAGATCAGGTAGCCGTGGAAATGCTGGCTGAGAGTGCAGCATGGCGTGCCACAAATGACTCGACCAGTGGATTCACTAGTTCAGGTGCTTCATCCTTCAGGATCAGGAACATTAACAAATTATGAATCAGCGTTCGTTGTCAATGGGAAAGTTATCAGAATTCATACTAATTATATCTGCTTATGGTTGGGCGCTAGCACTTCTTTTCCCTATTTATACATTTGATCTAATCTTTCATCCCCAAGACAACAGAAACCAGTTTCTCCGAGCCAGATTTTAGCATGTGCTACAAAAGCACATATACATCCATACATCTTTTCAAACATTTTAAAAAAACTCCAATAGCCGTCATGTTCGCAAACCTTTCTGAGAGCTAAATTATTACCATTCTGCTCCAAGGCAGCTCTTAAATACCTACTCTGGTGCTTATATATACAGACAAATTATAACCTGAGTGTTTGTAGCTCTGTGTGTGTGTGTGTGAGAGAGAGAGAGAGAGAGAGAGAGAGAGAGAGAGACCTGAGGGCAGTGGCCGACATTAGGAAGAACAATGAAGTCTTCTACAGAAACGAATTTCCCATAGGCACGTCCAAGTTCAATGGGCTCCCATGGATCCTTCTCACCCCATCCTATCAAAACAGGGCACTGTACAGAGAAGAAAAATTAAAAACTTGAAGCTACTTGATGCATTAGTAATAGTAAATTTGACTGGTGTGAGTGGTTAGTAAGGATACTGTAATCAGTTTACTGAGACACTAACCTTCACTTGAGGCAATAGTTCCTCAGGAAGGGGGCCACCTGAGTAACAAATGAACTCCAGAAATACATCTACAGCACCGGGCTCTAGTCCTGGAAGAAGGATTTTTTGAACTAGTTCCTCTGTTACCTGGGAGGTGTCATGGTAGCACTGAAATGCAATTATTCGTATCAGTAAACCTAAACAAAGAAACAAAACGGAAGAGTGCTAGTGTTCACGAGTTTTTTAGGTTCTATAAAAACAAGATAATTTGGATATAACAGCTTTACAAACACACACCACCATAGGCAACCACAACGACATTCAAGCTAGATTCCCACTTAGAGTGAATATGTACATATCATAGCTGAAGTGTCTGTTATACCAATTAAGATCCAGAAAGACTTATGTGGATGGATCGAAAAGATTCCAAAATTTAACTATTCGCAAAAACATCATTTTCGTAATTTGTACTATGCTATGAATCTATCTTTGCTAATCAGATAATGTTGGTTTATATACTTCAATATTAGCAGCTTATCAAAAAATAAATATGTCGATATCGTAAAATACCTGGCAAAGGATATTCCTCACAGACTCTGGTGTGGCAACAATTTTGAAAAAATATTTGCCCACATCAGTATTTCTGCCACAACATCATGACTTGAACTCTATGTTTACACTAAAGAACTCTGACATGACAAACAAACTATTTAATCCAGCTTTACCTCAGTAAGTTCTGAAATGATCTAATCAATGGTCTTCCGTACCAAGGCTGCTTTTTAATATGAAGCATACGAAGAGAAATATTTAAGAGCATTACGCCCTTACATAACTGTGGCTCCATAACTGCTGCCTGAAGACCAACAAGTCCTGTGTGAAGACCCAAAAAAACTCATAAGGGTATGTCTCTGTTGATGTCATTCAAAGAAATAGTTTCTAAAGAACAAAGACTCCATTTAGTAATAAGCAGAATCATATAGAAGTATTGCATCAAAATTGTAGATTATGGCTTATCACTGTGGGAAATATTGATATCTGAATGTAAACCCAGCGTATTAGAAGATGGTACGCAAGAAAGCAAAGGCAGTATATTTTACCAAAATATTTCTTTCATAAGTTTATTGCAGCATAAGTAACCAAAAAATGAACTTTAATGGTGACCTCCTTTGGATCCAAGACTTCACTATCTTTCCATATACGCATCTGAATGCATAATATATTAATATGTTATTTGTTAAGGCATGTCTAACCAACACATGATGGAAAGCATAACATCCTATCACAGGATCTTTTCACAGCCTCACAGGTGCCATTAGATTAACAAATAAATTATATGTTTTTTTTCTTTTCTTGATCCTTTTTATTTATCACTAGCCAGAACTAGTTAAGCATAAAAACTTACAACTCATACCAAAAGGAGAGAGAGAGATGGTCACCTCCGATAGAGTTGCATATAAAGAATGCTTCATCCTTGACCACATCAATACAAAAGTCATTTAGCTGGGTGCCCCATGTCTCAAATGTATAAAAGGAACTTTCCCCAAATTGACGAGGATTTGGTTTGTCTGAGTACCCATAACCAATAAGATCAATTGAGTATACCCTATGTGATTTTGCAAGAACTGGAATATTTTTCCTCCAATGATCACTGTAAAGAATAACAAGTGTGTCATAGGTACTGACCTTGACAAGTTAAGCATGGAATGAAAGAGATCATACAACAAAACTCTGAAACATATGGCAAAGTGTGAAACTTGCAAATAGTCTGGGAACATTTAAAATGCAAGTTATGCTGGGAACATTTAAAATGCAAGTTATGCATGAAAACTCAAAAATTGTGGGGAATACAAAGCCCAAAAAGAAGCTTTAGCTTCTAGATTGCACCAAAACCCAGAAAGATTAGACTTTGGTCTGTTCATGGGTCCTTATCTTAAGCACTAACAACAGTTTCAGCAGCTATGATCTGACTTATTAAATCTAATTAGCAAGGACTTAACTCTGTCACAACTATCTACAAGATAAGTAAGCAACAAACTTAAAAGTGCAAAACCTTACATAAGTAAATTTAATTTTCAAATTTAATGAAGTTCATACCATGCGTACTAAGAAAAATGGATATGTCTCATGCCTGTGTGTAAAACATGACTGTATATAGCAATTTGCGCATGTAGTACCTATAGCAATTAGTTGTCTGCTTATGAGAAGTAATGTGTGCATGATGTAGACCTGTTTGCTCCAAAACCATGAATTAATACCAATGCCGGGCCACTGTTGCCAGCATGCTGATAGCGGATAGAATAACCCCTCCAGTTCCATATACTACAACACACAAAAGAAAAATGACACTAGAAAGTAAGAAAGACAATCATTAATTTAAACCCACTGTCAGCCAAAAAATATGCCAAATACTTATATCAATTACAATTAACATAAAATAAAGAATCAATGATACAATAGCAACTGAAAATAGAAACACTCTTTCAGGCAACAAGCAACATGAGTATCCAAATTATTCTCATTAGCTGATCACTAAAACTATATTGGTTCATTTATTAAGTGGGAATCAAAAGCAAAACTCTATAAAAGCACATGAGCAACTCCCAATCCATGTCTCAGTTAGAAATCAGGAGATTCCAAATAAAGTGGAAATTGGAGTGTTTGTAGAAAGATGGCAAGATGTAGTCTTTATGAGACTTCCAACTTGAGGTTCTCATCCAAATTTTCATTTCCCCCTCTCTTGGTTAGTCCATATTAGCTCCCTTTACCACAGTTGGACTTAGTTTTCGGGGCTCATGCGATGTTTTATGATTCAGCTATCCTCTGTCGCATCTTTTTTCACTTCACACCACTATGCCAGTTTTTCCACAACTATGCATTGTATGATCCATAGAGTATAAAGCTAAATTAGAGTCTAACCTCGTAGAAAATTTAATAAAAACAGCTTACTCACTAAATTTCGTATGAAGGGCAGCATAGCTAACTTAAAGACATAAAATTTGATCCCCAAAGTCCCGTTTGGTTCCCGAGAAACCAGAGGAAAGTTCTTTATATACATCTCTTGAAAGAAAAACCCAGAACCGGATATGAAGGACTTCACAGTTGCTTCAAGAACTCCTACTTTCTAAAACCAAACAGAAACTTAGAACAATGCAAAACTCTAAACCAATATAAAGGATTATTAGAGCATGAGAGGAACTGAAAGCATGGTACCTGCTTTGAACTTGGACCTCAGGCGCATTGTTGTTCGCAGTGGCTTCTGGACTAGGAAAGCTGCCCTCACCAATTTGACCACTCAAAGAAGAAAATAAGATAAACCCATCTGATTCAAACCCAGAAAACTTAGACATCCTACGAGGCATCTTAACTTGATGAAGGTTTTCCTTGCTGAAAATTATGTTTCTCTGAGAGGACAAAAATGGAAAATCCAATTTTGACACAGACAGAGCGGGAGAGGTAGTGCTTGCCATGGCTTTGATACGAGGGACAGAGAGAGACAGAGACAGAGAGAGCAATGGACTGATGAAGTGTCAAGTGTGATATACAAAGCTCACATGGCGGCCATAGATGAACGTTCAACCAACGGTTAGAGGTCAGCCTGTTTCATGTTTAGTGTTTAGGCTTGCTCCACGTACCCAACTTGTCAATTGCCATGTACATTTTGGATTTTGCTATGCATCCTCTTTATCTTCTTTTGGCCAGACACAAGTTTGTAGGCCCTGCATTTTGCGTTTGCATTACATCCTCTCTTTACTAAGGTTACGGTTGAATTTTTAAGGACAGAGCGTGACCTCATGAGGCTTTTAAAGTACATGTTCCAGTGGAATCTCTGCCCTAAGGAAAACAAAATATAACCAAGAGGCTTCGACCTTCAAGAATCATAGGAAACTGGATGCGAAATAAACTGGTAGGATCATTTTCGTTTTTCTGAAAGAAGGGCGATAGTATATTATTGAAATAGGATGAGTAATTAGTACAAAAATCGGGCTATGTCATCACCAACACCAAGGCCAAAATTTTACTAGGTAATTCTAAACAATTGAAAGAAAGTAGCCAATCTGTCCAAATTCCGGCCAAAATTTGTTCCAAAGTTGCCATGCAGGCAACAGACAAGCATCTTTAAGTCCTCTTGACAAAATCTTCACTACATACAGGACTAATTTGATACTACCAACCAAGTGAAAACAACATAAAAAAGAGATCAGGTCAATCCATTTCATCCTCTTTTTAAGGTCCATCTATTTCATGCTGTAAATGAAGGGAACAATTCCAATTTTTAAATGCAATCATCTCAAGCTTTGGTTCATCCCTTCATCTTGATCATGGGATAGAACGAAATCGGGCACTTCTTCAATATCCTCTGCAGGCTAATGGACAATGAAAGGAATATAATTAAAAAGGGAAAACAAATTAAAGTGGAAACCCAAAGAACATGCACAGAAAGTTTACAACCTTCCATAGTTGCAACAGGTGCCATAACAGAAAGTCAATGATCATAACCAAGCAAAAAAGCTTTCCCGCCCAAGCTCCACATGAGAGGTATCTACAATAAACAAATTAAGCAATTAGCAACCCTGAAATTGCTCCTGACACATTTATGCAATCTCAAAACATCAAGATAAATAACTAATGAAATTAAATTCAAAATCCATCACTGCCTCCTAATCAAGTTCTTGACGTCCAATTCAAGCAGCTTAACTAAAATTCACTGTGACACAGTTTCTACCAAACAAATACACAAGCGCTCCCTCTCCACTCCATCTTGCAATCATTAATAAGCTAATGGATCAAGAGATACAACAGTCAGCCTTTGAACTGAAAAAACAACCACCTGTGCATCCTTGTCTCCCTAAACTGTAAAGAAAAACTCATTATCATCCCCTCAAGCAAGAAAAGATGAACAATGGTATTGCAGTCGCTAACTCTGCTTTTACAGTTTTACCATTGATGTGATGCAGAGAATAGTTGGTTCACACTCTATGCTCAACAAATTTGTTTTAAGCACTCAGACTCATAACCACATCTGTACAAGCATGCAATTTAGACGTAAGGTTTGAGTAGCACACCGTGAGAGTCGTTGTAAAAGATTTTGATTTGAGCATTTCAGAGCACGATCATAAACAATTTCTGTCCGTTTCGCCACATCATGCCAATTGTACAGCTCCTTCATCTACAAACCAACAAAGAACCAAAGAAGCATATTTTAATCACTGTACAAGTAGTCAATGCGCCTAAAGACAACAATTTTTGAAAGAGTACACTCACACGATTGTGCATTTCTTGTGGGTCGATTTTGGGAAGTATAGATATTGCCTTCTTTATTGCTTGAACCATATCACTAGGATCTGGTTTTGCAAGTACAATCATGTCATCTGGTAGTACCTACGTACAGAAATGGGGTTAACTAAGTTCAAATGAATCTAACACAAATTCGACTCTACTAAGAGATGGAATTTATCCTAGCTTTAAGAAAGAAAGAAAAATACTAGTTTATTAACTATGTAGAGAAAAAAGATTTCAAAGTTCATACCTCCGGGACACCTCCTACACGTGTACTGACTGTTAATAATCCACAACTAGCAGCCTCTAAGATCGCTATGCAAAAAGCTTCTGTTAAAGAACTGCCAGAAGGGAAAAATCGTATCAAAAAAATTACAATAAAAGGTAACGTTTTTGACAGACATAGATGAAGTTGAATATATGTTGGTGCAAATTCATTCACTTTTATATATTACTATAGTTGTGAACCTCTGATGCTTTCTCCATAGTTTCGACAGTTAGCTAGTCAGAAAAAGAAGTATGACTATGCTCCAATGTATCTGCAAGCAATTGCAACTCCTAATTTACTTATGTTTCAAATTGTATTGATGGTATCACCAGTATTAATAACGCCACTGTTTAACTTCAAACAATAAAGACAATTTGACCACCAGTTGTAGTAAACTACAAGATTCCCAACGATTTAATTTTTTTTGCCTGAGTTGGTGTAGCTACAAAAATTGTTCTTCAGATATTTAAAAAAGATAAAATGAAAGAAGATATTCATAAGTACCTGTTTAAGAATATATGGCCAGTAATTAGGACAGATCGTACTTGAGAGTGTTGCACGGCACCTAACATCTCAACTCGATCTTGAAGAGAATGTATTTCCCTCATCTCTTCCAACCGCACACGTTTCGGTCCATCTCCTCCAACAATGAAACGAACCTTACCACATATTTCTGAATGAGATGATTAAATGCTAATTAACCATGTTAATAATTACATTCAATGACGTTAAGCTCCAAACCACACTCAACGTTTTCTTTATATCAAAAGCATCCCCCTTAGGTTAGGCCTTCACACATCGAAATTGTTTTGCACGTAATGCTGACAAGTGATGAATTTATGATCATCTCAATATCCAATCACAGAATTATTACATCCAATGATGTTATGCTCCAAACCACCCTCAACATTTTCTTTATATCAAAAGCATCCCCTTAGGTTCTCACACATCAAAATTGTTTTGCATGTAATGCTGACAAGTGATGAATATATGATCATCTCAATATACAATCACAGAATTATTGGCGCACACATTCAAGTCCTTTCCAATATTAAAATTCATTACACAGAATGAGCAAAAATGATAAGAAACATAATATTTTCATTGAATGCTATGTGAAAACAACTCACATTGGGGTAACGGCATACTTCTGGAATGACTTCAACGAGAAGATCTGCACCCTTTCAGTAAACCAATCTACTTATAACAACAATTACAATTTCATGACTACTCAGGCGCTCTGGTGCGGGCTTGAACATAGCTGTGTCAACAGCATTAGGTATCACAAAGACCTTTTCTGGTGGCAAACCTGACCGTAGCACCGTGTTTTCCTTGCTTGTATGAGAAACACAAATGGCCTGACTTACTTCTGCCAATGTAAATTGCAATACCTTGTTCATGTGTATACTTCCCGCATCAGCAAAACCATAGAGTGAATGATCAGTAAATACGACCTTGTACCCCATTGTGCGTGCATGCATCAAAGCCTCATGGCAAAGAGTTGAGAAAGCTTGATGTCCATGTACCAGGGATATTTTCTCTCGAATAAGGATCGTCCTTACTATTGGAAGTGTCCCATAAAAGGTTGGAAAAGTATTCTGCATAAGAAACGGTTTCCATGGTACATAATACACTTTCAACCCGCCTGTCATATATCTCACCCCAGAACGATTGTTGTAGGCATGAGTCATTACCACCACCTGAACAATCAAACAATGAAAGTTCATCTAGTCAACAACTAATAGAACAAAGGAAGCTGATTTGTGTTACGAAATATTTTCATTTTTTTATATCTCAAAACATTTGGCAGCTCAGATGTTCCAATCATATTAAAACAACTACGAGTATACAGCAATATATAATTTGGCACCCACCCCCATCTCTAGAGAAACTCCTCATTACACCTTAGCTATCACATCATTCAAGTCGTGTATCATGATAAAATTTCCATTACTCCAAAACAAAATGGTGGTTCATCTAATGCCCCCATTACCTAGATGGGGGCCTCAACATCCTTGTGCTGGAAAAGCAATATGAGAGCATACAAATAAATAAATCAGCAGTTTCATTGAACTATTGTTTTCCAGTTATATTAGATAATTACATATACAAAAACACACACGTTGAACCCAGGAAGTGGAAGAGACTGTGTGTCTGACCTTGTGACCAAGCTTGAGAAGGCATTGTGAGAGATAATAGATGTGATTCTCCACACCACCAAAGTTGGGATAGAAAAAATCAGAGACCATGAGAATTCTATGCCTTTTCCACTCACCCATTTCTTTATTTCATCAAAAACTCAATTAAATAGACACAAATACCTTTAAAAATTAAAACCCACATAAACCTAAAAAGCAAAACCATACTACACAAAATTTGGTCGAACTATTGTTGAGCACGCACGTCTATAGCCTTGGTCTGAAGCAATTCCAACACTCCCTAATTCAACTTACCGATCTATAATCCCAGGTTTGCTTTTCTTTCCCTCTGTCCAACCATTTTTGTTTTAATTCCATGGTTTTCCGTTGGCCACTTGAAATAGTTTATTCAACTTAGTAATTTTGTTTGTTGGATTGGATTTGAAGATAAAGAACTTATTAATTGTATTTCTTTTTCGATTTGGATGAATAATATATTTCCAATTTGGGTCTACCTAGATCATTGTAAATTGAATTAGGGAGTGTTGAGGCTATACAGACATGTTGCCCATCGGGATTGGCTAGAGAGTAGAAAGTACTTTACAATGATCAAGGCAAATCCATCCCCTAGCAGAAATAATTGGAAATTTCCTCTCTGTATATCTGTTTCTTGTGTTTCGTGGTCGTTGTGAGTGTTTCTCCTGTGGTAGACCCAAATTGTACATGATTACTAATATGCTATTCTGACAACAAAATATACAAATCATATATATATTTGCTCCTCTCTCTCTCTCTCTCTCTCTCTCTCTCTCTCTCTCTCTCTCTCTCTCACACACACACATATATATAGTTTGAACAATGTTTTCTCAATGTGTATTGTATTATTTATTATGTTGGTTTACTTTTCAGGATAATGTCTAGTTTGACAATTTTGATTAACTACGTGGAAAGTGGGTTAACTCAACGTACAAAAATTGCAAAACTAAAGGACTACTTGTTTCAAATAAAATTATGATAGAGGAGCTTTGGAATGAGGTATATGACACTGTAAATGTGGATCGAAATGAGTATGCAGAACCTATTTGGCCAATTGGGGATCAAGCAGATTGGGTGGTACCTAATGACACACGAAATAGAATTGTCCTACCACCAATTACACGAAAAAGGTATGGCAGGCGCAAGGAAAACAGAATCCCATCACGCAGAGAAGAACCATTAACTCGTAATTGTTCAAGATGTGGTTCAACTGGCTACTATCAATAAACTTGCAAGAATCCGATTGCACTTCATCCTATCTCGTAGAAAGGTGTAATATTTTACTATTTAAATTTATGAATTAGTACGAACAATGGATGAATATTTAATTTTATAATTTTCTTAAATTTTTTGATGTAAACTTTTGAAGATGAGGAATAAAGCATGCTTTCCCTCACAATTTTTGTAGATTTGAGATGATATACAGTAGAGATGCAACGCTTTTGGTTTGACCCATGTGAGGATAAAGTCTTTGCACATAGATTCAATACTACTATATTTTTCTATCAATTTTGTGATTTGGAAAACCAAGCCGTAAGCATTCAGGAATGGTTATTTAGTTCCTAATCAACTCCCACAGAGACACTCCTCATTTCATGCAATGACGATGCTTTCTACAAATTTGATTATATGACCTTTATGTGTGAAAGAAGGACAGTTTTTTTAATAATTTGAATATTCAAAACATAATTATTGAATACTAGTGCTTTTAATATAAGTTTTTAAGTTTCTTAGGTCCTATTTATGGATATTTCCTCTCAGGTTGCTGCGATAAACACAGCAACGGCTGCTCTCACAAAGACAGTGGGTGTGTTCCCGAAGTCTTTGATAACAAAGTCTTTGCACATCAAGTCAATACTTTGATAACATATCCCGTTTGTATATGATCTTTCTTTTTAAGTTTATGTGGGTTTTAATTTTAAAGGGCATTTGTGCCTATTCATGTGAGTTTTTGGCTATATTTGAAAGATTTTATAAAAACTGACATTTTTGAAAGTGGGGGGTAAATTTTGGATATTTTTGATAAATTCTCATTTTTTTAAAAGGTTTATTGTAATGAAACGACGTCGTTTCATTTGGAGTGTCTTGAAAAAAAAAAAAAAAAGGGCTAACAACAAAAGACACCCTGCTGGTTTAGGGTCATTCTTGAATTGGACCCAACAGTATCAATTTTATCAATTTTATTAATTTACGCCTAGACGTTTTGAACATCGTCCAATTTCATCCTTTCGTTAAGTTGACCAGACGGTCAATCGTTAATTACTTACGTGACACCCGTGGGAACCACCCCACCAGCGCTTTGACTATTTCGTGCATGCTAGCTGAAGGGCAGTTTTGGGTTTCGACAATTCAAAAAAACAAAAACAAAAACAAAAAACAAAAAACAAAACTAAATATCGCGCCCAAAATTGGGCATGCTTTGCAAGAAGAAGAGATCGAAGAGAAAGCCCTAAACTGTCGTTCGTCCTCAACGTCAGTTTAACCTGATCCTAAATCTCCATAGCTGATAGCAAGTTCTACGATTTTGAAGAAGTGAGAAGAAATGAGTTGGGATTTCAGGGCTCCAGGCGCTCCGCATCCCTCGTACATTAAGTTGGTTTAAATTTTTGCGATTTGGGATATCTGGGTTGAATGGGTTAGAGGTCGTATGGGTTATTCTGGTTTGAATGTTGTGTTTTATAGGGTTTAGTGGAATAGTGGGAGAAGTGTGAAAGATTTTGTCGAATATAGGTGGCCTTCTTACAGATTTCGAATATAGGTGGTCCTTCAAGCTAAGCATGTGCTGGCAATGTCTGCCTTTAATACTCTAAGCGTTTGCTTTTAATAAGGCAAAAGTGTTAGGTGGAAGGGTGTGAAAAAGGGTTTTTTAATAAAAATTTGGCCTTTTGTATAATGGTCCTAAATGAAAATAATTGAAAAGTGAGTTATGGTTTTTGTGTAATGTTTGAATACTGTGTTTTGTGTTGTGTTTTATGTTTGAACTGAAAATAACCCATGTTTAGGACATGTAATATGTAGGTGATCCCGAATTATTTTCTATTCGAATGTACCATGGTGGTCAAATCTATGGTAACTGTTATGCTTCTGGCAGTGTAGCTTGGTTTGATTATTGTGACAAGGATAGAACGTCAATGACTGAGATAGACAATATGGTGAGGGAGTTAGGCTATGATGGGTAATTAGTTACTGGTATAGTATCCCTATCTATAGCAATGGTGGCCTAACAAGGCTTAATGATGATCAAGATGTCATAGACATGCTTGTATTTGTACCAGAGGCAAGGCTAATAGACGTTTTCCTACATCATGGGGTTGATAGTAATGAGGGTTGGTTTTATAGTCAATCAGGATCAAATATGTTTGTTGATGTAGAAGCTGATATTGTGCCTAACAGAGAAGTTGTGATTGAGGAGCTTGATGACAATTATGGGGCAATTGTTCATGTTGGTGGGAAATGCAAACAATGGAGGCAACAAAAAAAGCTAGTGTGGTGATAGAAGAGCTCAATGAAGACCCAAATGGGGAACAAAGTGGTTGGGGTACGCAAAAGCCAAGGGAATCTTGTGCAGGACAGGGTGTTTCTGAAAAAGGCAAAGAAAAGGCAGTAGATAGGGAATCTTCTGCAGTGCAAAAAGATAAAGAAAGAGTTGTTGAGAGGGAATCTCCTGCCACTGTAGACAAAGGGAAAAGTAAAGTCAGTTCTGTTTTTGGGAAAAAGAGGGCAAGAGCTTTTGGTAAAAGGAGGTGCAAAAATGTAAAAAAGACACATGATAAAGAAGACCAAAGGTCCAATACAGTGACTGAGGGACTAGTTCAGAAAGAGGTTGTTGAAGGAAGTGTAGAAAAGAGCAACTTATCAAGATGTCATCCAATGAACACAAGAAAAGCAAGAACAAGGACCACAGTCTGTCATGATGAGGAGGAGTCAGCAGACAGTCTTGACTCTAATTTTGCAGACCCTAACTTCAGTTGTGATGATAATGATGATGATGTCGATTTTGATGAATGGGTGGACAAACAAACTGAGTGGGTTGGAGAAGAGCCAGAGTCAACAAATGTTGGGGTTGAATCATGGGATTGGGGTGCAGATGTTGAACTGGATTCAGAAGAGTATGATTCTGATAATGTGCAGCCTAAATATGACTCTGATGATGACACTCCAATGACGGATAGATGGCTAGAGTTCAATCCGGCAACTGACATGGCAGATCCAGAGTTTGAGGTTGAGATGAAGTTTAGCGATTGTAAAGTTTTTAGAGCGGCTGTGAGAGAACAATTTATAAAGAGGAATAGGGATGTATTTGTGAGAAGTGAGGCTTTAAAGCTAAAGGCAGTTTGTGCAGATCCAGATTGCCCATGGGAGATATATGCTTCCAAAATGCAGCATGAGAGGACCCTGCAAGTTAAGAAATATGAGGGTGAACACACTTGTGGTATTGTTTGGGAGAACCCCACTGTGAAGTCTAGTTGGCTAAGTGCCAAATATATGGAAACATTGAAGAGCAATCCAAGTTGGCCAGTTAACTCATTCATGGAGACTGTGGAGAAGGATTATAACACTGGAGTTTCTAGGCAACAAGTTTATAGGGCAAAAGAGAGGGCATTGAGGCAGATTGAGGGAATATACACAGAACAATACTCCAGAATTTTGTGAAGAGTTAAGGAAGACCAATCCAGGAACAACAACCAAAGTTCAATGTGATTTCAATGAACAATTGGGTCATCCAGTGTTTCAAAGTTTATATGTGTGCCTAGGTGCATGTCAAGCAGGGTTCATTGCTGGATGCAGACCCATTATTAGATTGGATGACTACTTCTTGAAGGGTGTATATGAAGGGCAATTTTTAGCAACAGTTGGAATAGATGCTAATAATGAAACATGGGTGATTGCATATGCAGTGGTTGAGTCTGAGTACAAGGACTCATGAGTTTGGTTTCTGGAATTGTTGGTAAAGGATGCAGATATTGTTAACCAGTTTGGATACACTTTCATACCAGACAAGCAAAAAGGATTATTACCAGCTTTTGAGCAAGTTGTTCCTAATAGTGAACATAGGTTTTGTGCAAGACATCTGTTCACCAACTTCAGATTACAATTCAAAGGGAAAGCTTTGTCTAACAAATTCTGGGGTGCTGCAAAAGCAACAATTGTTCCACAGTTTGCAAGACAGATGGAAGAGTTGAAAAACCTTAATATGGATGTTTATGCTTGGCTGACTGAACTAGGAAAACCTCCCAGGCATTGGTCTCGATCACACTTCAGCAATCATGTGAAGTATGTTATGCTTTTAAACAATATGTGTGAGTCCTTCAACCAATTCATACTGGCATGCAGAGATAAGCCAATACTGACCATGCTTGAGATAGTTAGGTGTACCAATACTGACCATGCTTGAGATAGTTAAGTGTAAGTTGATAAGGAGGATACAAGGCAGAAGGGACAAAATGAAGAATTGGACAAATGAAATTTGCCCCAAGATTTTTAAGAAGGCAGAGATTAATAAAGCAAAGCAGGTGGTTGTGTGACTATGTGGTCAGGTAGAGGAAAATTTCAAGTTGGCAGTGGTGGGATTTCATAGTATATTGTGGACTTGGATTTGAGGATCTGTTCTTGCAGAGAATGGGTTTGGCTGGTTAGCCTTGTGTTCATGGAGTGGCAGCTATCCTATGAATGGGATGGAGTTGTGGGATAGAGCTAATATGCCACCATGTGTGCCTCCTTCATACTCCAAACAACCTGGAAGGCTAAGAAGGCTAGAAGGAAGGAAGCAGGTGAATGCAGCAAAAAGGCCAATGTTGTTACAAAAGTTCAAGACTCACTGAGGCGGCCAATGTGAAAGAAAGGACCACAATAAAAGGACTTGTCATAGGAATCTCCCCCCAAAAACAAAAATAAAAAAGAGGAAGGCTGAGGTAAACATCTAAGGATGAACATTTGTTAATTTTATAAATTTTAATGTTTTTGGAATATGATGCAACTAACAATTTATTATTTGTGGCCTCATCCCAGCAAACTACTCAAACAAGTGAAGCTGGTCCCAGTACAAAAACAAGGCGAGCTAAGCCTGCAAGATCTGTGCATAAAGGAAAATGGAATAGAAAGGCCATCATTGCAGCTAGAAGTTCAAATGCACCACTAACTGATTCAGCTGTTCCATTCTCAACATCTGCACATCCTGTATGTGGATCTGCCTCTCTTAGAACTGGATTTGCCCCTCCTGCATCAACTGAAGCTTCAACTGGCAATTCTTATTTATTAAGGAAACGACCTATGGTTGTGGGAGCATTAGACTTGAGCAAGGAATGATGATGGTCTTGCACACTTGTCTGTGTTCTATTAGCTGGTTTGGTTATTTTGAGCATCAGACAGTGTTACCTTTATTAGCTGGTTGGATTAGGTTATTATGTTATTTTGGAAGACAAGTTGCCTGATGTTAGGAAGATAGCTTGTGATATTTTGTAAGATCGGTTCTGTTTTTTTGGAAAACAGGTACTGTGTTTGTGGAAAACATGTACTGTTTTTTTGGAAAACAGGTTTTGTGTTTTTTTTTTTGGAACACAGGTTATGTTATTTTGGAAGATGGTAAATGTTGTTCTATGGCCTATTTTGTTGTAATGCTGCAAGTGGATGTGTTATTATGTGGCCTATTTTGTTATAATGCTGCAAATGGAAATGAATTTGCTCATATGTTGTACAAACAAGTTGTTGGAATGAACAAGCTATTGCATTACCAAAATTTCACATTGTATACAGATTACATAGCCATTCCCATTACATAACCAAAATGCAAAATGTTCATTCCCATTACATAACCAAAAGCACATTGCTTTCCATACCAAAGGCACAGTGCATACCTAACCAAAAGCACACTACATTACACCACAAGCACAATACTTCCCATACAAAAAGCACAGTGCATCCCTAAAACACCCCTTTTCATGCCAATTCCAAAGTCTTCAGCTTCAGTCCATGTGATCCACCATTCCTTCCAAAAAGAACATTGCAATAAGCATCAACGACACCACCAATGCTGCCCAAAGAACCTTCCCTTTGCGTCTAGCCTTTGCTAGTGAATTCTCCAACTTATCCAGCGATTTTAGCAACCCCGGAATCACAACTTTAGACCTTTCACACATTTCCACATCATACCAAACCTAGAAATCACAACCTCCTCTACCTTGCACAAAACCCACTCTGTAAATTAATATTTGCACCTGCTACAATTCAAAATCTAATTATTTGCACCAAATTTAGTTTTTTACCTTTGCACACACAGCGAATCGCCTCCCAGGATTCGAAATTGTCCACGAGGTTCGGATTCTCGCATTCTTACCACACCAACACACCATCACCTTATGCTCCATTTGTCCTTCCTTTTCCGGGTTAAGGAGCCAATACACTCGAATACACCTTTTAGGCGGCTCACTTCTTCAAAATCGTAGATCTGAGCTCTCAGCTATGGAAATTTAGGATTGACGTTAGGGTTGAGGACGAATTTGGGGCTTTCTCTTCGATCTCTTCTTCTTGCAAAGCGTGCCCAATTTTGGGCGTGATGTTCAGTTTTTATTTATTTATTTATATTTTGAATTGTTGAAACCCAAAAATGCCCTTTAGCTGGCATGCACGGAATGGTCAAAGCGCTAGTGGGGTGGGTCCCACGAGTGCCACATAAGCAGTTAACGATTGACTGTCTGGTCAAATTAACAGAAGGATAAATTGGACGATGTTCAAAACATCATGGCGTAAATTGATAAAATTGATACTGTGGGGTCCAATTCGCGAATGACCATAAACCAGCAGGGTGTCTTTTGTCGTTAGCCCAAAAAAAAAAACGCAAGTTTCTGTTTTTTTTTCCTTACATTTATTGTAATAAACTTAAGGCAAGAAGAGTTAATATCTTTCTTACCTTTTCTAAATCCAGCCGGCTATAGCTTTATTCTACTTACCTTTTTTTTTTTTCTTTTCTAAATTAATATATTAACGCATAGACTTATCTATATATATAAAGCAAAAGGCAGAGAATGGTGTAACATTCAAAATACCAGAAAATACCCCTGATTAATTCACACATTGAGAATTGAAATTATTAATTAAAAAAAGATAATATGGTAAATTCACATTTTTTAATTAAAAAATTAAAATTAAAAATGAAATCAAATACCCACCATGTTATCTTTTCTTAATACTAAAAAAAAAATAATTAAAAACAAAAACAAATTGGCACATGCGTGAACATTTGCCAAGGAGCTAGTATATATATTTTGTATAGTACAATCCTAATTTATACCATTACCAGATAATCTCCATCAATTTCAAGAATTCTTTTCATCTTTCGACTGCAAGTAAGCCATTTTATTTTTCTCTCTAATTCTTCGCAACTGTAATTTGAAGTTCCGTATAATTTTTTTTCAATTTTTTTTTTAATATATTAGTTATCTTATTCGTTTATGTAATATAGTAGAAGTTTAACGTACATGCATCATACTTGTATCTTAGAAATATTAATGGTGTTGTTTTATAGCTATGAATGAAAAAGATCCTGCGTGGAAGTATGCAAAAGAAATAGAGGGGGAAAAATACTTGAGATGCACATTTTGTGATCAAAGATGTAGTGGAGAAATTTCTAGACTTAAGCATCATTTGGGTCAAACTCATCATGATATGCAACCATGTAAGAAAGTTCCTGAGCATGTGAAAAAAGAGTGTGCCACAACTTTGAAAAAAATTTAGCTTGAAAAAAAGAAAGAAAAATGAAATGCTTAGAGAGATTGGGGATGGTCCACAAGGAGGGGCAGAGAGTATGGAAACTTCAATAGATAAAGAATATGGAATTCCCAGTACTAGGAGTGTTGCAGTTGATGAAGCTCTTAGAGCACAATCTAAATCAAAAGGACCAATGGATAGATTTGTCACTTTAGAAGCTCGGCAAAGTACATTAAATTCAGTATACAAACAAGAAGAAAGAAATTATCCATTTTGGTTACCTATGGTGGAATGGATTGCCGCATATGGTGTAAGATTTAAGCCTCCATCAATGCATGAGCTGAGGACTTGAATCCTTAAGGAAGAAGTTGGATGCATCACGTAGGTTAATATTGTTAGACAACGACACTAAAGCTACACTCACCTACATGAAAGCGAAAGCAACAGTGGATCTTGAATTTTTTTTTTTAAAGTTCAGTGGAGATGAGGAGAATAGGCTTGCTAACTTTTTTGGAGAGACTCTACTTCACTTTTGGATTATATTGCCTCTGGAGACATCCTCATATTTGACAACATATACAAAACCAATATGTATGACAACCTCTCGTGTTATTTGTTGGTTCAAACAACCACCGAGCGAGTGTTGGTTGTGCCATATTGCTTGACAAGACCTTTGGAACATAAAAGTAGTTATTGGAGACATTCATATCCTCCATGAAAGTCAAGAAGCCCACATCAATACTGACAGATGGGGATGAGGCGATGTGCATAAAGCAATTGAGTGTGTGTTGCCCATGTGCAATCATAGGTTGTGCTCATCGCACGTGGCAAGGAATCTAGAATCTATATGGATTAAGATGAGTTATATTCTAGATTTCTATTGAAGTTGTTTACTAAACCATATGGGATTAGGGTATGAGTGGTGCCAACTACTAAAATGTCTTCGTTGTTAAGTTAAAGTAGATGATAAATTTGGAAATTTGAAAATTGTGTGAGGATATAATGGTAAAAAAGATGAATTCCTAATGGGGGTCTGTTCTTTAGGAATTAGAATACCACATCCTTAATAATTAAATTCTGACTTTTCCAGCCACTTCTGGTCACACCACCACTTGGATCAAGTAGCTTTCTTACCCCTCTTGCTTTCCTCTAGGTTGCGCGACACCATTGGTGGTTGTTGCAGCCGTATCGAGGATGGGAAGTTCCAGTCAAAACTGTACCGTTCCAGCTTCGATCCGGCTAGCTCCAGCCACTTTTTGGCCATGGTCCAAGAATACAAAATGCTCCCATTGTTAGTATGAATGTACTGTTATATAGGTATTGTTTGGTGTTTCGAGAATTTTCCGTGGCTGAAATTTTCTCAAGTCACCCACAAATGTCGGAGCTTGGGCCACTCGATGGCTACCCATTTTATTCAAAAACACTCCCCATGTCGTCCCGAGCATGACGGTATGCTCGGATTCAAATTTGGTTATCGTTTGACAGTCGAACGGATTTACGCCTATTAGGCGATGTCTAGGTACGATATGTTCGGACCTTTGGATTGACCCCATTTCCAAATACGTTGTTTTCTGCACCTCTAGGATCATGTAAGAATTCACGGATCAAGAATTGGAGTCCCGGATACTCCGAATCAATGAGTTTAGAGTTAAGTAAACCGGTTACCGTCCAATCGTGCGATCGAGAGCGACATTTAATAAACGAATGCATCACCTTCGGTCCATCTTCGCGCTAAACTATAATATTGGAAGACTTTACTGAATAATGTAAACTGCTAACTGTCCTTGTAGTAAGTCGAGTGCAGCACAATTGTAATCAAGAGTTTTGAAGTGTTTTCCAAGTATTAGTATTAAAATCTTTCCAACGTGTTTTAAGCCATCTTTGAACGACCCTTATATACATACAAGGAAAAGTTTTGAGACAACGATTTATCACACGTGCGAAGGTTTTATTCCATACTTTTACCAGTCCATGACAGTCTGCCATGCTAAACGACCCTTATATACATACAAGGAAATGTGCTACAAAAACTTGGGCATGGTACGCATATATGCCCGAGCTGGATGTTCAGGAAAATATTTAGGTATGGCTTTTAAATATTTTAAAACCATCATTTTGAAAAGAGTGGCAGGATTGCCTCGCTTGAAGAAATATTTGACACTTGAAAGCAATAATTAATTAACTAGTAAAACGAATATATAAATTAAAATATACAAAAATATTTTATGAAATTTAATAATAAAGAAAAATTTTAATAAAGATATCAGACCTTGATATATAAATTTTTTATATAAAATAAGTACAAAAAATAGGAAAGAAAATTCACAATCCTAAGTATATTCATATAAAATATCATATCTAACAATAGGAAAGAAAAAAAAATGCTTCAAGAATAACTAAATGAAAGTTAATAATAATAAATAAATAAATAAGGTGCAAAAAATAGGAAAGAAAATTCCTAATCCTAATCCATAAGCCATGTGAAATTTGTGTATGCTGCCAGTTAAGATTATTATATTGTCATTATTTGCAGATGTTAATTTTGGAAAAGTCCATTTTACAGGGAGACTCGGCCGAAATTTTGGTAGAAGTCTCGACCCATTTTTCTTAAAAGTACGGTTGAGAGGTTTAAAGTTTGTAGCAGGTTCGACATTGTTCGAGTGTCGGATTATGTAACAAGATTCGACACGAGTTCCAAGGGGGAATTTGAACTCGTGTCGAGTCCTGTCACTGATGTTGAACCGAGATTGTATGAGCTTGGCATGAGAGCTTAGAGTGGGAGCTAAAGACCCACAAGTTTAGCAAATGAGAATGCATATGTTTGGCTTGGTGTTGGATATGCTTGAGTTTGGGTGTTCATAATTTGTTGTTTGTGGCCATGGCTATGGTGATGTAAGAGTTTCAAGATAAGGATGATGGAAGGAAAAACTTGAGGCTTGAAGGCCATGGGTATGAGTTACGTTAGTTTCTATGTAGGTTCTTTAATCTTTCACCAGAGACTCATTTGCATATTGTATGTTAGCTAATATATATTTGAAAGCTCTTTCAAAGCCTATGCCAATGTTGATATGATGGTGATGATGTGATATTCAGGGTTAAATTGCAAGTACTGTGGAGTGTGAAGGACAGGTGAGACCGGAAGTAAGTTCGAAGTTCAAACCAAAATTGGGACTTGAATTTGATTGTTGTGAGGATGTGTTCAATTTCTATAATATGTATGCTGCAAAAACCGGATTCGACATTCGATGTTCTACAGTGAGAACATGCACATTGACAGGAAAGGTAACAAGGAAAGAATATGTACGTTGTAAACAAGGGTATTTGTTGACAAGTAATATTAGTCGTAAGAGAAAACAACGAGGTTGTACTCGAATTGGTTGCAATGCTAAACTTGCGATTTTGAAGGTAAAAAACAAGAATAAGTACATTGTTGTAGGATTCAATGAGGTACACAACCATGACATGACTACAGTTGATAAAGTCCATCTATTGAGATCTCACCATAACTTAACAGAGTCTATAAAGGTCTATAGTGCACATATGAGCAAAGTTAATATCCATATACATAAACCCGTAAACCTTCTTAAGGTGCAAGTAAGGGGATTGGAAAATGTTGGGTTTGTTAAGAGAGATGCCTATAATTATGTAAGGAACGTGCGTGGAGAGGTGATTGGGCATGATGCAGAGCTGCTTAAGGAGCATTTTTTGGCTGAGCAAGAAACGAATGAATCATTTTATTTCAAGATGGATGTAGATTTGGAAGGAAGGATGAGTAATGTTTTATGATCATATGCAAGGCCAAGCGAGCTTATGGGTTTTTTTTGGAGATATGGTGGTATTTGATACGACGTTCAACACGAACTGCTATGAGATGGTATTTGCACCTTTGTTAGGCGTTAATAACCATTGGCAGACAATGTTATTGGTTATGCATTCTTAACTAGTGAAACCACAAATTCGTTTGTATGATTGTTCGAGGAATTCAAGAAAGCCATGCGAGGTGAGCCACCCAAAATTATCATCATTGATCAATATGCAGCCATGTCAAAGGCAATTGTTGTAACTCTCCTGACAAAATTCCATAGATATTGCATATGGCATATCTTGAATAAGTTTATGGAGAAACCTGGCATTGAAGAATGTTTTTCGACAATGTGCAAATGCATATGGAGTATGGACCGAAAGAAGAATTTGATGCGAAATGAGACGAAATCATCACAAACTATGGGCTGAAAGACCATCCGTGGCTAAGCTCAATTCATGCTTTGCAGGATAATTGGGTTTCATCATATGTAAACATGTGTTTTCGGTTGGGATGTCAAGTAGTCAATGAGGCCGAAAGTTGTCATTCATTTTTCAAACAATATAATAACTAGAAAAATACATCGATGAAGTTCATAGTACGTTTTGAAAGAGTTCTTGGTTCACAAAGGCACAAGGAGTTAATGGCTGATTATGTTGATAACAATGAAAAATCTCCACTGCCATTTCGAACACTAATGCAACATCAAATGACACCTATTTACACTCAGGCAATTCTTGAAATGTTTGATAGGGAAGACTTCAGAAGCCTTTTATGCTTGTTCAAACTTGTAAAGCAAGATGAGACCTACTGCAGGTACAAAGTAAGTGAGTGGGTAAATCCGGGGGTTACACGGATGAAGGAGCTTATGCATGATAAAGATGCCGATAAAGCTTATTCCAGCTATAAAGAATTTGAATTTTGGGGTATTCCATGCCGACTCATCCCAGCATTTTTAAGAATGAAGCAGGTTGAGCACTTGCCAGACAAGTACATATTGAAACGATAGCTTCAAAGTGCAAAGTGCGGTGTAATATATAATAAGAATGGCAAAGAAGTTAACGATTGCGTTGACGGTTTGCTTTTGGTTAAGAGATCAAAACTTTGCAAAGTTGCAAGTGATTTGATTGATTCGGCTTTATTGTGTGATGAAAGTTTTGAGTTACTAGAAAAATCAATTGACGACATTCGTGGGAAGCTTACTAGGTTGGTGTTATCATAAGCTCATGTTAAAGAAGAACCCAATAGAGAGGTCATTTAACTTATACCTGTGGGTTTAAGTTAGCACATTCCAAAATTCCAAATAGTAAACTACACAAGCTTCCTGCACAAGAAAACTCACATATGTGGATGTAGAGAAAACTTGCTTGCTAATGCAGTCTACTGTCCAGATTGTTCCATCAATGTTGTGATCAATCTGTATAAATTATGTATGTGAATGAAGATTCATACATAAGGCTAGGGGTGGGCACGGTCCGGATTGGTTCGGTTTTACTCTCAAACCACAGCTGAACCAATAAGAAAATAACGGTCCAATTTGGTTCGAATTAGCCTAAAACCATAATGAATACCGAACCCATCCAAACCACTTGTAATCGGTTTGGTTCGGATTGGTTCGGCCGGTTTGTGCCTTAAAAAAAAAACCATGCATTTTTCAACATGCTCTTACATTATAAATTATAATACTAATATTTTTCCATTATATCATTCCATTTCATCAAAGGCTTACACAACAACATTCCATTTAATCAAAAGCTGTCCAATTTTCAGCATGCATCTAAGTTCATAATTTCCATCAAAACATTCTAAAGTTCATAAAAAATGAATACAAGATGAACTACGAAATGAAAGGCTGCCCAAAATACAAGTTCATAATTTTCATTTAATCAAAAGATGTCCAGTTTCCAGCATGCATTTAAGTTCACAATTTCCATAAAAAAAAACATTATAAAGTTCAAAAGAAATGAATACAAGATGATAAAACTAAGAAATGAAAGGCTGCCCAAAATACAAGTTCATAATTTTCATTTAATTAAAGGCTACCTAGTTTTCATCATGTCCCCATACTGCACATAAAAGTAGTTTCAATCAACACAAATTTTAGGATACAAGATTATCAAAATAAGAAATGAATAAGAAAATTACCATAACTGTAAGGTTGTGCATCAATAGAGAATCAATCAGTGAAAATGTGCACAAGCGCATTAGCATTTGATCTCCGCATTTCTATATAAGAAATATACATAATCATATATTTAGCTTCAACACAATAAAACTCACACTTTATAAGCAATTAATCAAGAAAAATAGATATACCTGACTCAATGGTTTCATAAAATTCCATCTCCTCAATGGTGGGCTCAATTTGTAAAGAAATTGAAGTGGACTTCAACCAATTTTGTGTACAAATTAAAGCCTCAGCCATAGCAAGACTCAAGGAACTACGAAATGAGTTGATTGTTCTCCCTTCTGTGCTAAAAGTGTATTCTGAAGCAACTGTAGAGACTGGAATTGCAAGCACATATCTTGCAATGGCCACTAAAACTGGATATTTAGAAGCATTCACCCTCCACCAATTTAAAATATAAAAGTGTTCAATATCTTGTTCTACAGTATCCGACAAATATCTATCTATTTCATGAGATAAAACCATTGCCTCTTTATCTTCTTGTCTCTTTTTACACTTTTCCTTCATAGCCTTTTTCCTATCACCTCCAAAGCTTGAGGAGTTAGAACTATCAGTCGCTATGTTGCTGCTAATACTTGAGGATGTAGTAGAACTACCAAAACTTTGAGTTAGATTACTAACGAAACTTGTCTCATATAGCCCATAAAGTTTAAACAAAAGATCTCGCACACCAATTGTCTTCTCGGCAACATAAGAATCATTTTGCACATACAAATGAGCAATATGCATTGATAAATTGTCCAATTTATACCTAGGATCAAGAACAACAGCTATCAACAAGAATTGGTTCACACTATCAATTGATCCCTAATACTTGTCATATTTCAATTTCATATTTTGAGCCATGTTCGATAGAAGAGGATTGTCTACTACACTCAATTCAGCCAATTCACAATCAATTGCAAATAAGTCATGAAAAGTAGTATAGGCTGTGGCATGCAAAGTGGCACTACACCTCAAAGTGAAGTCATAAAAACTTTTTAAAAACTTAACAAAGACAACAACATTTGCCCAATCCTCCTCAACTGGTGGTGTATTCCCTCTACCAAAGTAGCTTCTAAAATGCCCATCCTCATCTTCCAACCTAGAAAAAGCCTTTTTAAATTTCAAAGCAACTTCTAGCATCATGTCGGTGGAATTCCACCTAGTTGGCACATCCAAGACAACCAAGCCTTTACAATCAATCTTATTTTTTTCAATGCAAGATTTAAAAGTTTCTAATCTTTGGGGGGAAGATCTTACATACATGACAGTATCACGAATACTCTTAACAGAATTATGTAACTCTTTCAAACCATCGGTTACAATGAGGTTTACAATATGAGCACAACATCTCATATGTAAGTGGACACCATCTAACAACAAACCTCTATTCGGCCAATCCTTCATCTTATTTTGCAAATAAGATACAGCTTTATCATTTGCAGATGCATTATCTAGGGTTATTGTGAGTACCCTCTCTATACCCCAATCAATCAAACACTTCTCAATAAGTCTGCCAATTGTCCTACCCTTGTGATTTTGAATTACACAGAAATTCAACACACGCTTATGCAACATCCAATCACCATCTAGGAAATGTGCAGTGAGAACCATATAGTTTATATTTTGGACAGATGTCCATGTGTCAGTAGTAAGGCAGACTCTATATGCAGCTAACTTTGCTTTCAAAAGTTGCTTTTCATCATAGTAAAGTGCAAGCAAATCTCTATCAAGTGTTCTAAGAGATTACGGTATAAACCTAGGGCATGCAACACTACAAAAGTGACGAAACCCTTCTCCATCTACAAAACTAAATGGCAACTCATCAATAATAACCATCCTAAGACATGATTTCCTAGATTCTTCCTTATTAAATCTCGTTGCCCCAAGAGTGGTAATACTTCTAGATTGATTCTTGGCAAAAGTTAGGAGCTTTTGGTTTGAACCAGGCACCCTATATGGGTATTTTTTTGCATAAATTAATAATATGAATTCTCAAACTTGATGTCTCACATGTTGCTGGATCATACTTATAGTCAGCAGTTTTGCAATACTTGCATCTAACCCTAATAGGTTCAGAAGGATTACCAGTTTGATATTGTTCAAAGTGATTCCATACCTCACTTGGTTTCCTAGTCGTTTTTCTCTTTTTTTGGGAAGGTAATGGTGGAAGTTGATCAGATGCACTAGTATGAGCTTCAAATGTCACAATTGCTGGTACAGATTCAGTCATAGGTGATGGGCTTATTAGAAGCAAAACCTTCTTCCACCCCCTGGTTTACCTCCATCTATATAATCAGACAAATTACACATTAAATAAATTGCACCTTAATCAGAAAAATTGCACTTTTACCCTAATCCTAAACCTTAATAAATTTCATAACATTATGATCGTGAAAAAATAAACACCATACAATAAGAGCTAGCGAAGCCCAAATGTAATAAAACTTACGAGTTAATTTATTCTGCAGTAAGTCCAAACTCATGGAAATTAAAAAAGAACAAAAATGAGAAATGAAAAAAATCCCAAACACAAAAAAATAAGGTAAAAAACCCAACAATTATCACACACCATTATCCAAAAAAGTAAATTAAAAAAAAAAATGTTACCAGCCTAGGTTTTTTTATACCTTATCTCCATTTTCATTCACACTGCCAAAGTACATAACTAAAAGCCAAAACAGAATCTTGCATGAAGCATCTTATAACCAATCTAATCAAGCCAACTGATACTAAATTAAACCCCAAACAAAGCACACATCAATAACTATCTGCTCATCTTGTTTTTCAGTTCATATTGTGATTCACAATGTGAAAAGTGAAAAAGAAAAAGGTTTGCACAACACGTATAATCAGATTGGCAAAGCTAAGGAATGAGTTTGTTTTAATGGTAATCTTTATCAAGAACAAAACATTTCAAACAAATATAATCACGTATAATCATATTGACAAAACTGGTTATCTAAACATAGAAATTAGTTAAGCATAAGCTGCAAAGAAATTAGATAAATTAGAAGAACTCACCATCATTGGCACTGAGTTAGCTTCATCCATCGGGCTTGGTTTGAGATATGAACTTTGGTAATGACGAAGATAGATGGGTTTCCAGAGAAGCAAAAGCCGACTAGTCTGAGAGGAGCATAGCACAGGTTCGTTGCAAATAATTAATCAGACAGACAGATGCTTGTTTACAACCACAGCACAGCACATCACAGGTTCCTTAATCTGACAGATGCTTACTTCCAACCACAGCACAGGTTCGAATCAGATGCTTCCTTACAAGAACTCTGCCTGAGAGTTCGAATCAGATCTGAGAGGAGCACGTTTGAATCAATGGAGGTGAGACGTCGACAATGGAGGTGCGACGCCAACAATGGAGGTGCGATGCCGATAATAGAGATGTGACGCCGACGATGGAGGTGCGACATCGACGAGGTTTGTGCGATGTGAGAATGGGTTCGATTGAAGTAGTGGAGGTTGTAATGGTTCAAATCAATGATGGCTTCTCTAGGGTTGAGTGAGGAAGAAGAGCTGAGATGGGGCTGCGTATTCAACGAAGATGAGATGAGATGTGAGAGAGTTGTAAGTTGTTTCGAGTCCAATTCAAGTTGGGTATACACTAACACATATAATTAGCCACTCAATCATTGACACGTAAACTAATATATATAATTAATTAATTAATATTTAAATGGTTCGGTTCAGATTAGCACAGTTTTCCAAAGCTTAAAACTGCAGCTGAACCAAACTACTCCGGTTTGGTTCATATTTTAAAACAGTTGACTTTTTTAAAGTCAAAACCAAACCAAACCAGAAAATACGATTTGGTTCGATCGGTTTGGTCAGATCGGCCTGATTGATGCCCACCCCTACATAAGGCAACGAATACGGATGCAATTTTTGACCAAACTGTCAAATGAAAAACCTTTCACTCAGCCTGAGCAGTTGTGGCTCACTCATTCTGCATGACAGTTTTTAAATCATTGATCAAGAGCCTTGTCAGCATAGCAGTAATAACCTTATGCTCTTGATCATAACTTAACATATAAGATAGGCAAATTGGTGAAAACTACATGCTAATATAACTTATGATATAAACAATTAGGTTTAAAATAACTTTTGTGTTTACAACATGGATTAGATTAAAGAATAAAAACCTAGAGCTCTGATACCACATGTAAATCCTTACTAGGCTTTTATTCTAAAATACTAACCTTGCTCAGCCATGACAACTATCGAGGATCTTCTTCTCCTAAGCAACTCTTTAATTCTCTTTCCTCTAGATAGGGTGAGAGTCTGTTTTTTAGTGTGTTTAGCTGCAAGGGAAGGGACCCCTATATATACATGCATAACTCGAATGCCTTGCCTATTAAGAAGCCTTCAAGTATTCTATTTGCATTAGACTAGGTTTGTTTCAATCCATATTGTATTAGGAATTCTATTAACACTTGTGTTTTACTTTAATAAGTTCTATATAAGTGGTTATCCGAAAAGCTTGAGTTCTATTCCCTAATCAATTAAATCACTCAAGTCCTCCTAGGATTAGAACATCATATTTCCAGGACTAAGACAATAGAATGGCTTACACATCTTACACATAATAAACAACAATTTACCACAAATGATCTCCCATCATCATCCTACCTTTTCTCTTTGTATACTTGTGGCATGTTCACTAATCCGTAATTGGATTAGGAGGAATTGAATTAAGGATGAACTAAATTGAAGAGGAGTTGGATGGAGGAGAATTAAATTCCGGATTCCTATTGAAGTTGTTTACTAAACCATATGGATTGAGGAGAGTTAGATTCCTAATGAAAATTTCAATTCCTAATTAGTAAACACACCATTACAATAACTTACAATAACTTTCAATTGTAAGTAGTATTAGGGAATCACACAAGTCTAACATCAATAGCAAGTGTGGGTAGATATGGTGTTAAACAAAGGCAAGAGGGAAATATTGGATTTTATTTGTTTATACATTTTATACTTAGTAGCGATAAATTAACAGGACGCATGTAGTCGTTGATATGCGAGCCTTTGCTCTCGATGATCAGCAGCCAACTTGGAAGACCTTGTAGCCTTCTTTTCTCGATTGCGTCGACGGACTGCTCGAACGGAAGAAAGTGCCAACTTCTCCTCCAACTCCGAATTGTTCAAAGTGGGAAAATACCACCAAAATTCAGTCACTACCGTCTTCAAGTCCTTGGCTAGTAGAGCAAACGCTTCTACTTTTGTATGACATTTCACATTGTCAGTGCAGATAGGAAGGTCCGAAAAGGAGATGTATGTCGAAATTCGGCTAAGAAGTTCTTCCCCGTAAAAATCGCCTTTCTCAAGACACCTTGTGATTGATGATGTTGATGATGAAGAGGAACCATTTAATTTTCCAGAACCATCAATGTGAGTACCTGCAAAGGTCCATATAATTCCTTGTGTGATGAAGAGCATCAAGTCAAGTGGTTCTCCTGCTCGAATCACGTAGCTATTCTCCGAGTAGATCACTGGCTTTAAATAGTTGCATATCACTTTCAACACCCTTTCATCAGTACTTTGAAGCATTGGTACCTATACATAGAGTACATATTAATTCAATAAGAAATATTTAATTCTGAGGTAGGAGAAATTGTACACGTGATATAAATCGTTCATATGTTAAATAATAAGCAGACAATACTAATATTTCTCAGTTTTAAGGTAATAGTATCGATAAATATTCACCTATAAATCTATTACATGGATAAGATATACTTTGCAAAATAAAATTATATAGCCAGATAGAGAGGTGAGTATTGGAACATATTACGTACTTTCTTCAACGTGTCCATGCAGAGATAACGCTTTATAGATTTCCTATTATTCTGTGAGAGAATAGAGAACATATTCTCTACATCAGCATCTTTGTCTTGTTCCAGTCTTTGTTTGACATTTTTCATAATCACCGTCTTCATATCCTCTGGAAGACCATTTCTAGACATCCACAATTGGATCTCTAGGTCTTTCATTGCCATCTTCTGGCATATGTTCTCTGATTTTGTAGTTGCCAACTGTATATATGTCTGTTCCACCACAAACAAGCTTATATTACAATTTGTGACTTAGGCTTTAAATTATAATTTATTAAAGAAAAATAAATAAATAAAACAATTAATAATAGATCTAGGAAGGAAGATTGTTTCCCAACCTGTACATTTCCGATGAGATACAAAAAGAGTAGCAAGCCAATAACAGAAATTAGAATTGCAAAGCAGTTTTCCCACACGTAACTACTTGTTTCTAAATTCGTCCCAAAGTTACTGCAAGGAGAACAATTAATTAAAGAGTCAAAAAAAATGTGTCAGACACTATTCAATGGCTATATATACAGCACATAATGAGAAAAGAGAGCACTATTTGTTATATGAGGGTAAACTAGTAAAACCAAAATAACCTATTTCACGCACTCGCTATTCGCTTATTATTTTATACTATTTCTCCCTATTTCACAAGTAAAATTTCTCCATTTCCGTTTCATTACCTCGTTTGTATCTCTCTCCTCATGTAACTTATCAAAATAGAAGAGAAAATGAGGCAATGCAACGGGTGGGAAATATTTCTCCTATCTCAAGCTCCAACTATTCATCTTAATCAAAATGCATGCGGAATGAAAAGCCCTAATTCTCATAGCCTGTATAGAAAGGCTAGAATGTCTTTTATAAAAAAGAAAAATCTTGTAATGAGCATAGTTGGTGTTTCTTTATGTTGAACAAAACTGAATAAAATCACTGCGGAATAACTGAAAATTTGTTCATTGTGATTGATTTGTATAATGCCAACCTGAGATTTCGCAGGCCCCACCAATAAGAGTGAAAGAACTTTTGCATAAAAGGTGTTGACCCCGACTTAAGGGCATCAACAAATATTCCAAAATCAAATATTGAGGAGTTTGGTGGATCTAATGGGCACAATTTATTTAGGAATTTGACTTTACTTGAAGTGGTAATGTCGTCTCCCAGACTATAATCATCGCAATGAAAGTGATAATTAGCTACACAAAAAGTTTCAGTACTTCTTTTACAAGCATGATGCCAACATGACGTCTCTCGTTGGATCGAAAAGAAGTACCAAAAACCTCCAAGTACCTAATCAAACAAGCAAAATAGTGAATGACATGGGAAAATTGAATGGAGAAAAATAATCCAACTCCATCAAAGGCAAAAAAACATAAAATAATTGAGTTATGATGAGGGAGACGAAACTTACATGACTAGCGAGGATGTATAGAAAAAAATTGAATGCACCTCTAACCCATCTTTTGATCCTTGTAAGTTCCTCATACGTTAGGTATATTCGATAAACCCTTGGCAAATATTGGAAGAGAAGAAGGAAGGTCATAATCCTCCTTTTGCGAAAATACTGAGAGCTTTTCCTTCTGAAAAAGACAACTCCTATTGCTAACTGCATGACAGAAATAATTACAATGGACTGGACTAAGATCATTTCTTCTTGTGTTAAGCAACAATCAATCAATCAATTTATATATATATATATATATATCAAATAATTTAGTCTTTCTCTTACTTGTGGGATTGGAAGAGCAGCAAGAAAGTCAATTAGGATGGAAAACCAGGGCATTGCCTTAACCAACTCTCTTCTTCTGCATAACCAATCTGACTTTCCTCTTCTTGACACATGCTCCGAGGCCACGATTTTTGCCGTGACACGAATCTGATGTACCATATGGATTACGAAAGTGAGGTCCATGAGCGTTCGCAGAAGAAGAGCTGCAGTCCTCAACTTCTTGTCCTTACCAAGGCACTTGTATTTCTCATTGATGTTTGGGATGTAAAAGAACAAAGGATCCAATGAGACTGCAATCACACATGCAATTACAAATATCTTGTTCCATAATGGAAGGAAAGGCCCCTGTGGGTCAAAAATTTCCTTTGCTGTTGGCCATTTTTTACTTGCTGAATTTCCTTCACCTTTTGCGGGAGGCCTCTTCCCAGTGCTGATATAAATGCATATAATGCCATTAGAACGTAAAATAAAGACAAACTAAACATGGATAACTTTAGAGGACAAACTCCTCGCATGATATAATTTGGGCCTTGGGAAGTTGGGCTAGTGTTACATTTCTCAGAACAATGGTATGGAGCAATTGTAATTATTAAAAATTTCACGCATATTATATGCATGTGAAGCCGAGAGATAAGTGGAAGATAAGGATTTTATTTTATTTTATTTTATTTTTCCCCAGCAGTTGTTGATTACTATTTTATCTCATATATTATCTTTTTGTATGAAACTCTATCAAAAGTGATTAACAAAGAGGCTTCTCTTAAAGGCCTTTTTATAAACGGGTATAATACAAATACCAACTAGCTGAGTCTAATCGGAACTTTGTTAAGTGAATAACATAAGCATTAAATAGTAGTACACACACACACATATATATATATATATATATATATAAAGTTCTTTTCTCATTGGAGTGTCGGCACGTTATTATAGTGTAGACATCATTGTAAACAGGAAGGAAAGTAAGGAATGATAGTAAAAAATACATGGCATCTGAAGGTAATAACGTCTAGACGTTCACATAAAAAAATATGTAGTTTTATAGATACCAATTAAATTTTGATATTGTGGCACTTCTCTTTCCAAATTATTTACAAAATGTTCAAATTTTGAATATAATAGTATAAAAATTTGTAATGATTCTTAATTACTTGTTTACCTTTTTTTATCTTAACTTTTTCGTTTAATGTAAGGAAAATAGGGGTGTTACAGGGCACTACTCTTGGTCCCTTGCTTCTAAGTTTGAATCACCCTCCCCATAGAGTAGAGTAATTTAATATCGATCAATAAAAATTATAATAATTGCTTTAAAATAAGATGGATCAAGAAAAAAAAAAAAACTCATAACATAAAATTAAAAAAATAAAGTAAAATGAAATAAAAAACAAATGCAAAGAAACTAAACCTTTGGATAAAACTGTCAGGATTCACAAAGCTCTCGTCAGGATTCACAAAGCTCTCATCTGGTTTCATAACTATAAGAGTAGAAGAAATATTTGGAGCACCACGATGTTGTTTCGTTGGTCCTGAAAATATATAGAAAACTGAAGATGATAAGTAAAAGGGTTTCATAACCAAACGTCTGTCAAAACAGAACTAATAGAAAATGGATGAGGGGTGAACTGCAAGTAACCTAGTCTACAAAAATAAATTAAAATTTCACAAGAATAAACTATGTCCTTCTCCTTAACAAGGCAAAATAAAACGTTGTAGCCAAGTTCGGTATATTTATACATAATATATTACGATTTTGCTATTTATTTTCAGTTGTACTATAATCCTTCAAAATTCAAAAATAGATATCAATTGAGGGAGTAAATTGAGTGATAAAATATGGACAGTTGAGAAATAGTAAGTGATGCAAGTAAGGTTACAGAAACCATGCGAAGGCGAGCACAAGAGGTATATAAAACCGAAAGCTTCAAGTGATAATACTGAGCTGAACCTACCTTGCTATTATGAACGACCTCCTTCAAGAGTCCAATACAAGGGAATAGCCTGAAGAGCTTGTATTTGTTAGGAATCTTGCTGCAGCTGGCACATTGCATAAAATAAATAATTGGGTTCACTTTACTTTTTAGAAAAGCTCTTCTTTTTTTTCTTTTTCTTTTTTTGGTTAGGAAGATAAATATTTAGCTCTAAAGAGCATTATATTTTTTTAGATGAATGATTGTTGATATCGTGTGAAGAATATAAAAAGGGAAAGAAATAAAAAACCAAGTAAATGCTTTTAGGTTGCTTCACAACAGAGCCAAAAATCTTTTAGAAAAGTTGTGTTCTTTTAGAAAAGTTGATGGAATACAGAGAAGAATAATGCGTCCTGCTTTTTTGGTAGACTAATTGTTAGTATTATTCATTGACTGACCAAGACCTTGTGTACAAAGTTCGATTTATAAATTGATTTAGTATTTTTATGTGACACCTTAATATTTTCTAATTTGTCTTTGGAACGCTACAAGTACTTTCTTCTCAATAATTTTAATGTGGTCCCTAAGATAAGGGAGAGGAAAAAGAGAAAAATGGGAAGAGAACATAATGAAAGGGAAATTTCACACTGTGCTTAGTTCATGGCTGCGCCACCTATTTTGATCGAGTCTAAGAAAGATTCCTCTTGTGCCGAACCTATGGTTCAACACTCAAGATTAGGGATAAAAACCTAAAGGCTGACACTGGCTTAATATAATAAATAAGGTTTAGAAAGACCGCAAAGATGTGTGCTTGCTGCTGTATACTTCTTGATTAACGTTGGATGAGTAGTTGGGGCATGTGAGATAATCCACACCATTGATTGTAGGTTATCGGTTAACTTGTCTATTCCTTCCTCTCTCCTCCTTCTGTGACAACGAGAAGGCTCTGATGACCACATCTCCTCTCTCGATTATTGGGAGGGTGTTCCTCTTGCAAATGATCTGTGTTTTGTTGTAAAAGTTTCATAGTTATTCAATTTGAGCTCTGCCTTTATGTTTCTTTTATTGTAGTTGGTCATTTCAAATTAATACTCTTTGAACAATAAATAGCTACATTTGTATGATTTAGTGTTTTGAGCTATAGCTTTTGTCTTGGAATTCTTTGGTATAATCACTTTTTGGTCCTTAAGATGCAGCAAAGTAGGATTCCCCTCTGGGTTTTTAGTTGGAAAAAATATAAATTATTGGGAAAACACTTTGTGTTGTTTGTATGTTGGGAATGCTTTAGAAATCATGTGACTTTGACTTGGGCTGAACCTATAAAGAACTCAAATAACCAATTAGGCTGAAGTGGAAGTTGGGTAAGTTTCTAGTCTCAACTTTGTAGCCATGGATGTAATTTAGATAAGGAATGTGGTCATTATATCTTGAATTTGAGAATGTTTTGATGTTTAAAGTTGATAAGATGTTATATATAATTGTTTCCTATAAATAAATAAAAAGCTGATAAGTGATGAATATTTTTGGGGTTGGTTGATGAAATCTGAGGTTATATTTCGTTGTAGACAGATGTAGATTTGTGCTATATTTATTTTTTTGATGGCAATGCAATGTTCACCATAGAATTTTGGTGTATGCTCTTTGATAAAGGTAAATCAATATAAATAAATGATTATGGTGTGTTTAATCTTTTTTTATTAATTACTACATATTTTCTACACTCGCAGCGTTTGTCAGCTTGCTATATAATCAACTTAAATCAATTAAACCCATCAAGCATTACATTTCCTTCCAATTATTTTTGATAAAGTAATAGATAATTGATTAAATAAACATCCTACAATGTTTCAAAAAAATTCTAAGTTTTTCTTACAATTTATGTGGTTTTTATTCAAATTTTATCGACATTGATAATATCCCGATATTTTCATCAAAATTTTCATATTTTTGAACTACCGATATTTTTGAAATCATCGATATTTTAGACCTTAGTTGTAACTTCCACATCTATGCACGCGTGGGCATGCATTAATTGAAGTATGTGCCACGTGGCAGTATCTATTTGCAGTAACTTTCAATAGCATGTGTGCATAGTTCTAGCGTTAAAAAAAGGCAAGAGGCAAATTGTTAAGATTTAATTTATTTCATATATGTATATTGCGCATCAATAAATTAACATGAAGCATATAGTTTAATTTGCGGGCAATTGTTCTCGATCAGCATCAGACTTAGGAGGCAGTGTAGCCTCCTTCTTTGATCGATTTCGTTGACGGACTGCTCGCAGGGAAGAAAGTGCTGATTTCTCCTTTAACTTGGAATTCTTCAAATCGGGGAAATACCACCAGAATTCAGACACTACCCTCCTCAAGTCCTTGGCCAACAGAGCAAAGGCTTCTACTTTTGTATGACATTTCACATTTTCGGTGCAGATAGGAAGGTCCGAAAAAGAGATGTACGTCGAAATTCGGCTTAGAAGTTCTTCCCCATAAAAATCGCCTTTCTCAAGACACTTTGTGATTGATGTTGATGATGACAAGGAAGAAGAGCCATTCAATTGTACAGAACCATCACCAGCACTAGTACCTGTAAAGGTCCATATAATTCCTTGTGTGATGAAGAGCATCAAGTCAAGTGGTTCTCCTACTCGGATCACATAGCTATTCTCCGTGTAGATCACTGGCTTCAGATGGTCGCAGATCATTTTCAATACCCTTTCATCAATGCTTTGAAGCATTGGTACCTATACATACAAACACATATATAAATATCGATAGCTCAGATTAATTCAATAGAAGAAATATTTACGTTCTGGTTAGGAAAAATTATTGTATGGCATTGAAGTACAGTCACATGGTATAGTTAGTTCACGAGTTAAAACATAAGTGGACAACACAATTAATATTTCCCACTTTTAAGCTATAGTATTAATAAATGTCCACTTATATTATAATGTGTGGATGTATATACCACACTATATTTACTTTAAAAACATAAAAATAAAAATTATAGCTAGCTAGATAGGTGAGCATTGGAACATCACGTACTTTCTTTAGTGTATTCATACAAAGATGGCGCTTTATAGATTTCCTGTTATTTCGTGAGAGAATAGAGAAAAGATTCTCTACATCAGCATCTTTATCTTGTTCCAATCTTTGTTTGACATTTTTCATAATCACGGTCTTCATATCATTGGGGAGACCATTTCTAGACATCCACAATTGGATCTCTAGGTCTTTCATCATCATCTTCTGGCATATCTCCTCCGATTTTGTAGTTGCCAACTGTATATACGTCTGTCTCACCACAAACAAGCTTATACAATGTTGTTGATACATATGCTCTAAAGCTTAATTTGATTTGAAGAAAAATATACATAAATAATAATAATAATAATAATAGAGAGGTAGATTGTTTCCCAACCTGGACATTTCCGATCAGGTACAAGAAGAGTAGCAAGCCAATAACAGAAATTAGAATAGCAAAGCAATTTTCCCACACGTAATTACTTGTCTCTAAATTCGTTCCAAAATTACTGCAATGGAAAAAAAATATAAAAGGATTAACTTTAGTAAACTCCCCAAATTATAGAAATTATTACAAATTCATATCTAACTTTTAAAGATCCGTTTGACCAGTATTCGAATTTAACGAAATCTTTCAAAAGACACCCTCCATTAATAAGATTGATAAAAATTCTGTTAACTGTTAATGTGGAATTCACATAGACTGAAAAATTAACAAAAAATTTCTTATTTTTCAAATGAATTAAAAGAATATAACATAAAACTAAAAAAATAATAATATAAATATAAAATCATTGCAAAATTATATGCATAATACGAACCTGAGATTTCGCAAGCCCCACCAATAAGAGTGAAAGAATTTTTGCAGAAAAGGTATTGACTCTGACTTAAGGGCATGAACAAATATTCCAAAATCAAATCTTGTGGAATTTTGTGGATCTAATGGGCAAGCTTCACTTAGGAATTTGACTTTACTTGAAGTCATATTTTCATTTCTCAAACTAAAGTCATCGCAATGAAAATGATACGTAGCTAGACAATAATTTTCAGTACTTTTTTGACAAGCTTGATGCCAACATGATATCTCTCGTTGTATGGAAAAGAAGTACCAAAAACCTCCGAGAACCTAATTAAACAAGCAAATTAGTGAATGATAAAATAAAATTGTATAGAGAAAAATAATACAACTCCATGAAAGGCAGAAACGATGAAATAAAGGTGACGAGGGAGACATAACTTACATGACTAGCAAGGATGTATAGGAAAAAATTGAATGCACCTCTAACCCATCTTTTGATTCTTGTAAGTTCCTCATATGATACGTATATTCGATAAACTCTTGGCAAATATTGGAAGAGAATTAGGGAGGTCATAATACCCACTTTGCGAAAATACTCAAAGCTTCTCCTTTTGAAAAAGACAACTCCTATTGCCACCTGCATGGCAAAAATAATTACAGTGGGTTAGACTTAGATCATCACTCCAAAGGTTAGATGATTAGATCCTTTCCTCTTCTTCTGTTAAGCAAAAATATCAATTACTTGAATTACATCTCAAATATAAATTAATTTTCTCTTACTTGTGGGATTGGAAGAGCAGCAAGAAAGTCAACTAGGATGGAAAACCAGGGAATCGCCCTAACCAACTCTTGTCTTCTGCACAACCAATCTGCCTTTCCTCTTCTTGCTACCTGCTCGGAGGCCACAATTTTCTCCGTGACACGAATTTGATGAGCCATATGGATTACGAAAGTGAGGTCCATGAGCGATCGGAGAAGAAGGGCTGTAGTTCTCAACTTTTTGTCCTTTCCAAGGCACTTGTATTGCTCATTGATGTTTGGAATGTAAAAGAACAAAGGATCCAATGAGACTGCAACCACACATGCAATTACGAATATTTTGTTCCATAATGGAAGGAAGGCCCCTTGTGGATCAAAAATTTCCTTTGCTGTCGGCCATTTTTTACTTGCTGAATTTCCTTCACCTCTTGCAGGAGGCTTCTTGCCGGAACTGATAGAAACACATACAGAATGCAGGCATTGTAATGTAAAAGAAAAACATTTTTTTATTTTTTTGGCTACATAAAAAAAAAAAACAAGTTGGCACCAATTAAGTAACACGAAAAATTTTAAAGGATAAAGTTTTCACTTCTCGCATGATATAAGCCTACCTCATGCAAGGGGTGAAGACTTTATCAGAAAATATTTATGGAAACTCTCAAAACAAGTTGGCACCAATTAAGTAACCTGGACAATTTTAAAGGATAAAGTGTTCACTCCTCGCATGATATAAATATTATTTTATTTTAAAGGACAACTTTATCCGTATATAAGTCTTCACTCCTCGAATTTTATTTTATTTTTTATTTGCATTTTTAGAGGTTCCATAAATATTTGCAGAGTTTCGAACTTCTACCCATATAATTCGTAAAGGCTCTATAATTATAATTGTGTGCATCCCATTTTTATGAGGAATTTAAAATTAGCCCAAGGCCCAAATTTTTGAGTTGGCAAGGGCCGGGAGCTAGTCCCCTTGAAAGTTTGAATCCCCCTCCCCATAAATTGGATTAATTTAGAGTAAATTTTTACTTGTATAAAAAAAAAAAAAAATTTTAAGAAACAAACACTCCACGTATACTATGAATATTATAAGCGTGTGAGGTAGAACTTGAGAGGATTTTATTTTGTTTTTCTAAAGGCAAATAGGGGTGTAATATTAATTTTTCAAAAATGGTTGGCAAAATGAATTCTCAAAAATAATAATATAAGATAGGAGATGTAGATTATGCTAGTTGATCATGGCATTTTCCCGCCCCCTTACAACCGAGTTCAAAGTGCCCTCTTGTAGATTAGAGTAGTTTAATAGCAGTTTGTAAAAATAATAATAATAATAATTGTATTAAAATAAGACTGATCAAGAAAAATAATCTATCCTAACATAAAATAAAAAACAAATCCAAAGAAACTAAACCTTAGGACAAAACTTTCAGGATTCACAAAACTCTCATCAGGATTCACAAAACTCTCTTCGACATTCACAAAGGTCTCGTCTGGATTCATTACTACAGCAGAGTCAAAGAAACTTTATGAGTACCACGACGTCGTTTCGTTGGTCCTGAAAATATATAGAAAACTTGAGATGGTAAGTAAAAGGCTTAACAAGCGTTCAACCAAACGTCTAGCAAAACAAAACTAATAATTGAAAATGGATGAAGGGTGAGCAGAAGAGGGATATAACAGACTACAGAGACAGAAGTTTGATGAAAATATTTATTTGAGGAATTCAAGCTTGAAGCTTCAAGTGACAATACTAAACGGAAAAATTAACCTACCTTGCTATTAATGGCCTGGATGCAACACCAAGAGTCCAGGAGTAGGGAGGAAGCTAAAGTTGGTAGGGATATTGCAGCAATTCCATTTTCTATTTTATAGACTTATTTTATGCTGCAGCTGGGAGTCTGGGACATTGCATAAAGTAAAAATTTGGGTTCACTTTACTTTTCAGAAAAGTTTATGTTTTTGGTAAATTACTTTCAAAGAAAAACATATTGACTCCGGAGGAAAAACGTGTGTAAAATATTTTATATTTATATTTGGGATTTTTATAGAAATGTCACCTGAATTTATACTTCAGTTTCAATTTATAAACTTAAAAAAAAATTTAAGAGAAATGTCATCCTAATTTTTCAAAATCCATGATTTGTTATCTGATTTTAATACCATCTAATTTTTCATCCATTTTAAAGGGTATTATAGTCTTTCCATTTTCAAATAAAAAAAGTGAAAAAAGAGAGACCTCTCTCTCCCTTTGTCCCCTACCCCAACCCCACCTGTGCCCAAAACACATCTCTCTCTCTCTCTCTCTCTCTCTCTCTCTCTCTCTCTCTCTTTGAACATGTATTAATTTTTTTATGTTCATTGAGCATGTTTGAAATTTTCAGATACTTGATTTAAAACTACTTAAGCATCCCACCAAAATCCAACCCCTTTCGTATCTTTATAGTTTCATCAACTTACGCGTTTTTGTTGAAGGATCTAAGTTTGCTTGGTCACCATCTGTTATGTAGGCTATCGAATTGTTGGTTTGGTAATGTCCTTCAACTATTTTAAATATGCAAATGGAAAATTACCAAAAAGAAAAAATAAGAAGAAAGTGGTGGACTCAGTTTGGGTGGGTTATAAAGGGAATTTTTGTGTGGAGGGTGGGTGTTCCATGGTAGAGAAAGAATGAGGAAGTGGGAATGGATTTCAACGTGGATAGGCTTGGTTGGAGCCGTCGGTGACGCACGGGGGATGAATGAAGGTGGGAAATTTTTTTTATTTGTTTAAAATATATACAATTTTTTTTATATTGATTTTTCCATTTTAAAAATACCCTTGAAAATGGAAAGAGTAAAATACCCTTAAAAATGGATGGAAAATTGGATGGTATTAAAGTCGATCGGATGACAAATCATGGATTTAGAAAAATTAAGTTGACATTTCTCTTAAATTTTTCTCTAAGTTGACAAATTGAAACTAAAGTACAAGTTCATGTGACATTTATACAAAAATCCCTTTATATTTTAAAGTTTTTTTTTTAGTACAAGCGATAGTCTAAATTATATAAGATGATAATTTCTCACACACACACACAACTATGATGCCTTAGGGATTCGAACTTGAGACCTTTGATTTGCAAGTCAAATGCCCTTTTTCAACTATGTTAGACCTCATTGGCTTTTAAAGCATTTTAAAGCTTGTGCTACGTTGATAAAGAGAGAGAGAAAGAAAAAGAGAAAGAGAGAGAGAGAGAGAGGATGAAAAAAAGCCAAGTAATGCTTTTTTGTAAATTTTTTTAAAAAAAAAAAGTGTTGTGATATGCTTAACGACACACAACGAAAATGTCTTTTTAAAAAAGTTGTTTTCTTTTAGAAAAGTTGATGGAATCTATAAACAGAGGAAAATAATGCATCCTGCTTTTTGCCCTAGACTAATTGCAGAATTATTTGTAACCACCATTATTATTATTATTATTTTTAATGTTTTTTTTTTCTGGAGTGATACTGACCAAGACCCTTATCCACATCTCTCGCTCCCCCTGTATGCTCTACCTAAATATCTTCTTCAATCAGGTTGACTGTTTCTGCTATAATTGCATTTTAAAAGGCCTCCTATATAATAGATTTCTCTTTGTTTTTATTTCCTTGGTTTGTTTTTCATATATAGACCTACAGCTGCGTCAAATCCAGAATTTGTAAGCTGATTTATTATTTTATGTGACGACTTAATATAATTTGTTTCAATTTTTTAATCATATATTTGGTTCCGTAGATAAGGAAGAGGAAAAATAGAAATAAAATAAATAAATAAAGAGAACGTGGAAACGGAAAATATATTTGATGTCCAAATTTATAGCTATCTCCTCCATCTCCATGGACATCACTTTTTCTGAAGAAGAGGGTAGATGAAGTAGTGGGCCCTTCACTAACAATGAAGCTCTCCTCACAGGTCAAGGTCCTGAGATGCACACCCATAACCCATTGCTTTCAACACTTTCTATTCCACGAAGCATCGGAACCTAGATGACCGAGTTAGATATAGACACAATATATTACATTTAAGAAAAATAAAATGTAGACATGGTTTAGGGTTTAGCCTAAACCAGCCTATAACGTTATTCATTGGCAGACATAGTGAGTTTAGTTAAGTTGACTACAGCGGATGTGCTAGCTCTCTACTCTGCACTCGAATTTGAATCCATCTTCCCATTAAAGTAGAAATCGCTTGTATCAAAATATATATAGTTGTCCACTCTCTTCATTTCTAGGTGTGTCTTCAGTGTTTTTGCTTCAATTAACATGAATTAATGTTTCTTAACTTGTCATGAGTTAATGTCCTTGATAAAGAACTTGAACTTCACCGTAGCATGTATTTCATGCTACATGTGCTTAGCGACCAATCAAGAGGTCATGATTGATGCGATCTAAAGGGGCACTACTGGGAAAGCTGCTAGATAGAAGGCTGAATATCATTGAGGCCAAAGTTAAGACTATTTGGTAGCACATTCTTGTTCTATGCTCTCTGTCGACAGGTTATGTTGCTTTTGCATGTAGCAATATAATCGTGGGGATAAAACAAAGTGGGGTAAGCATAGCTTTGAGAGGTCAAATGTTGGTTTAGTTTGGGTTGGTTCAGTTTTGAGCACATACAAACCACCAAACTAAAAGCCTCTGTGGACCAAATATCAGCATCAACGCGGTACCAACAATTGAGAAAACCGACGTTGGTAAATCTAAGGAGCAATTCAGTGTAGCTCAATTTCAGTTTTCGAGGGAGACAAGACGAGGCAATAAGAATATAAAATAATATATATCAGACCAGTAGCATAGAGAAAAAAGAGAAACAGAGTCAAAGTCAGAAAGAAAAGATAATCCATGGAGAAAGAAAGAGCAGTGTTTAGATGCGTGACCTCTTGAGAAGTTCTTATGTTGTATTCCTTCTTTTAATTGATCCAAGAAAGAGAAGTGCGTTAGGATTAGAACTCTAACATTGTTATAATATTTTTAATTCCCATGGATGGTCTATGAATATCCTCATTATATAACACAAAAACATATGTTTAATTTCTTTTTAATATAAATGATAGTTTAAATTATAACGATAGGAAGATTTCTGACACTATCAAAGTATCATGAAAGTTCGAACATAAAATGATTAGAATGCTAGTCAATATATCTTTTCACTGAACTAGACCCTATTGACACACAAAAACATAAATTGAACTAGAGCCGCGCGGTTTAAAGCTATGGTCGCATATGTTAGGTTTTGGGCCTAAGCCCCGACGGCGCGCCCCAAATGAGCTTGACCCATTGTAGTAGGTTAGCCTGTGATACACATTACATTACCATCTTGCATCATATTAGAACGAGAAAATATTTTCACTTTTAATTAGTCGATTAGAAAAAAGAAAAAGAAAGGCTACATCCTATTAGAACACGTGAGCAATGGGGGAGTGGGTCCCAGGCCATGTGACTCGTTCGCCAGATGTCTGCGCTGTTCTCCGTAATTGCATGTGCGCATCCTGCTGGACCAATTCAATTCGCCAGCGTGGCATTTTGAATCGGGGAAACAAAATCCTCGGACGTCACGCAGCACATTGTAGCATTGCTCAGCCGAGAAATGCTGTGCTCCAATAGAAGCAACACCCACCTGGCGCACGTTAGACAGAGACAAAGCACATGGTCCTGAAATCAAAGAGAGAACAACTGACAAAACTCGTACGTTTTGCAATTTGCATTTTAAAAATTAACTGTGGTATAATAATACACTAATCATTGATTGTATTTTTTTTTTTTTTTTGGTCAACTCCAGTCTCCATGGAAGTGTGTGCTAGCTAGCTTTCTGTTTGGTGGTCAAATGTTTGACGGTGCTTAAGGGCATGCAGATGCAGTCAACAAATCTTGATCATACGTGATCTGGATTAAAATGATTCATGAGGCCAATCATGAGCAAATGGCCAATTTCTTTTTGGATTTTATTGGAAAGGCCAAATGAATCAAAGTAGAAAATAGACAATAAAAGGTGCCGAGTCACATTGGGGCTTGTAGTGACTGACTTCTATAGTTCATAATAAGCTTGCAATTGTTTACACAATTTTAATATCTGCAATTGTAAATTGCGAACAGAAGTTTGATTTCCACAGTTTGCTCTTATTTCACTTTGTTCATTTTCTTTCTTTCTAGGCGAAGGGATGACCACTTGTATGGCTGTTCGGTTTGCAAAATGGATGTCTTGTATATTGTTAAATTTCAGAGAGACGGACGAATGACCTACTACTAGTAACATTGATATTGTACTCAACTTAACCATTTACAAAGTTCAGTACGTGGAGTTTTATCATAAAAAACCTCGGTATTATTAAGAATGAAACCACTTATTATAAGTTGTAATTTTTTCAATTAAGTTTCTGATGTGGGACTTTATATTGTTCAACACATATGACCTCATGATGCTTCTTTTGTGTTAAATAAAGCATTTTTTGTTACCCCCCAAATTTTTTTGAAAAAAAAATTGCACTTACTATGATCTCAGGATGATTCTTTTGTTTAAAGAAATCATTTTTTCCCCAAAAAAAAAAAAAAAGAAAAAAAAAGAAAGAAGAACCCTGCACATGCATCAAGTGTGGTGTTTCTAGTATAAAGAATCCCATTTAAAAATTAGAACATATCTAAACTATAAAACAACATATATGACTTCATGTTATTAAACAGTAAGTGAGAAATGCTTGTTGGCTCTCATGTGAGACCCCCAAGTTTTTTTTGGGGTACTTAAAAATCTATTTTCTCAACATACCTTCTAATGGATGATACAGTAGAAAAAAGTATGGGCTTGTCCATGGAAACAAAAATACATTTACGGTATGAAGAAAAAGAAATACAGAGGAAGAAAGGGGTGAGAAAATAATATCTGAGAATAAAATGGTTGAATATTGCATTCAACCATTTGAAAACCATGTTTAGTAAGAGAAAATAATATAGGCTGTGTTTGGTATGCTTCACTGGATTGGTCAGCGTTAAATAGTACTTGAAACCCATGTTTGATAAGATAGGGAACTAACTTAAATGGTATTGTATAGTACAACAATAAAAAAAAAAAAGGCCGGACTCGCTTGTCTAATACAATGAGACCGAAATGTGGTTCACAAAATAGCACACCGCCACCATCATAGTCAAATCGTCATAGCCTCCATTATCAAAACTATTACTACCACCATGATCGTTAGACCACCGCCATCGAACCTATAACCAGCCACCACAGGCCCAATCGAACCATCATCACCACCCAGTCAGTCAATCGAACCATCATCACCACCCATAATCAGTCACCTTATACCTAGCTCCAGCTCAACCACCATCATCACCCAATTGAACCACCATGACCATTAATTAGTGGAATCAGAGAGAGAGAGAGAGAGAGAGAGAGAGAGAGAGAGAGGATCGGTTGATGGTTCAATTGAGTCTGCAGTGGCATGAAGAGAGAGTGAAAAAAAAGGAAAGGAAGAAGAAGAGAGAAAGGAGAGAAGAGGAATGACATAGTTTACCTTTTCTTTGTACTTCTTGTGCACTCTCTTGCACTACCACTACCACCACCACCTCCTTCACTATACTAGCACTACATTCGCCTCCATCATCTCCACCTTCACTGCCACCTCTACCAACTCCATTACCACCACCTCTATCTCCATCATCCCCATGATCCACCACCACCACCATCACATCCACTACCACCTACATAATCACCACCACCTCTATTACCACCACATGCACCGCCTCCATCACCTGATTAGCACTCAACACTTTCAACGTCATGTCAATTTTAGTCATTATCCACAAAAATAAACAATTTGACACTATTTTTTATACTCACAACATTTTAAAAATAATGCTTACAAAATGTGGAACTGCTTTATTTTACAGTTTATTATTATTATTATTTCATTTGAATACAAGCGATAGTTTAAATTGCAAGGGAAAGATGGGTTTCACACACATACACACTTGGGGACTTGAACTTGAGACCACTGATATGCAAGTCAATGATCTTTTCTACTAAACTAGACTCTATATGCTACAACTAATTATTTTCAAAATACATTATAAGTAGAATTTTTTAAAAATAGTTACAACAATACCAAACTAACCATCACTCTCAAATTTCAGGTAGTATAGTTGAACTGACTCGGTTCCCCATCCGGTGCTTGAGGCTCTCTCCTTTGATTCTTCTTGTATTGGTTGTCCTCACGACTTCACCTTATCATTTTATTTTCTTTCTTTAAAAAAAAAGAAAAAAAGTTGAAAAATATAATTTACTTTTATCTTTCACGCCACATGGAAAATCATTTTTAATTTCAGGAAATAAGTAGGACATCAAATTAAATAAATAATAATAAGAAAAGAAAGTAGAGGAGATGTTGAAGTTGGACAGCTACCTACCTGTGTCGGCGTACAAGGCAGCATACCCATTACCCATAATCGCACTCTAAAGTCTAAATCAGTCTCAGAAGCCAACCCAACCCAACCCAACCCAAGCCGAGGAAGGAAAGGATAGAGAGAGAGAGAGAGAGAGACAGAGAAAGAAGAAGAAGAAGAGAGAGAAAACAAGACCAGAGCTTTACTTAGAAAGTTGGCTACAGTTTTCTTCACACCATCATTAACTTACTTACCAAATTCAGATAATAGATTCTCACATTTCCCATTTCGCATTTCCCATTTCCTCAGTTGGACAACTGAAACACCCCCAAAACGGCACCGCTTTTGAGCAATGAGTGCGCGCAGTGGTTGGCGATCCGTAGATTGAAATTTGAATCCGCCATTATTATTAGCTTGCAAGAATGGCGTGAGCTTGGAGCAAATGCCAAACCAGAATCATTGACTCTTTCTACTTCGGAGGCATTGCTGTAATTCATTCGGGACCAGTGGATCGAGCTGAGCAGCAAGCAATGGAGTCAAGAATGGATCAGTATGAGCTTATGGAGCAGATCGGCCGTGGAGCGTTCGGAGCTGCCATTCTCGTCCACCACAAGGCCGAGAAGAAGAAGTAATTGATCTTAGCACACACATGTGGATATGCATCTAATGTGTTCGTGGATATGCTTGTGTGAATTTGTGTAGTGTATGGATCAGATTTGAGGCTCATTTGGTTTTGATGAATTTTTCAGGTATGTGTTGAAGAAGATCCGCCTTGCAAGACAAACCGAAAGGTGCCGGCGATCCGCTCATCAAGAGGTAAGTTCAATCCAATCCTCCAGTTCCTGATTTTCTTAGTGTTGCATACAAATTTCCTTCTATTTCATACAGATTTAGTTTCCTTATATTTGTGTGGAAATTTGGAATTTTAGATGGCTCTTATTGCCCGAATTCAACACCCGTACATTGTCGAATTTAAGGAAGCCTGGGTTGAGAAGGTTAGACACAGTTGATATTGTGTATGTGTGTTGGATATACCCATGCCAGATTTGTAGTTTTTACTTTTTGAGCTTTTCGTGTTTGCGTTGAATTGTAAGTGTTGTATTCATAATGTAGGGTTGCTATGTTTGCATTGTCACTGGGTACTGTGAAGGTGGAGACATGTGAGTTGCCACAGTTATTACAAACTTCTTTTATTTGGCCTTGATTAATATAAATGTGCCTGGGTCCTTAATATTTTTAACCAGTTTTTCATCTATAAAATTTTCAGGGCTGAGTTGATGAAGAAGTCCAATGGGGCTTATTTTCCCGAGGAGGTGAGTATACTGATCTCTTTGTTCAAATACGCTAATGCACACACTGGTATTTTAGAATTCAATCTTACGGTTAGCTTGTGTTGGTGAATGTGGGAATTGCTCAGAAACTCTGCAGGTGGTTCACACAGCTACTATTGGCAGTTGAATACCTGCATTCAAATTATGTTCTACATCGTGACCTAAAAGTATGTTTGCCAACACTAGCACTTGTCATCTCAATTTGCAGTTTAAGGTTGATCAAGATTCATCTGTTTTGCTCTTTTTGCAGTGTTCTAACATATTTCTTACCAAGGATCAGGATGTTCGTCTTGGTGAGTTCAAGATGGATTTGACAATTGTTTAGGACATATATATCTTCATATTGTTTTTCAGATGATAATGTGTTTGTTCTTATTTTGTTCATCGCGACCTTGTCTGTATATAGGGGATTTTGGTCTTGCGAAAACTTTGAAGGCAGATGACTTGGCTTCTTCGGTATGTGCTACAATTTTCTTTACATCCAATGAACTATGCGTACAGCAATGATCTCTAGGTGTTTAGCTCATATCTAATGCTTAAGAAGTTTGATATCTTTAATTTCTGGTATTATAACGGTGCAATATAGTTCTAGAGGTTGATAAATGACCCTGCTATGTGTACATTAGATAGTTACACCGTTATAATAAAGGAAGATATTGAAACATTAGATAGTTATACTAAGTTGGCAGTCTTGTATAAAGATACTGCTCTACCTAATTTTTATATTTTATATTTTTACTATTCTTGTGCATATTGGCGTTCAACAATGTAACTTGAGAATATATGAAATTTCTCTTTCTTTTGCATGATAACTTTTGTCAGATGTACTTCCGTTCACATTCTAGCTTATCCTTTTAAGATTTAAGCAAATGAATGTTTAGACGTTCAGAGAATAATATCAAGGGGTCAAAGCGAAGTTTTAAAAAAAAATATAAAATGAAAAGGTTCTTTTTAAGCGTTCAGTTATTAGTCGGTGCTGGTGATAGAGACTTTAGTGCTATTTGTGGAATTAACAGTGTTCCTGTACTTCTGTGTGCAGGTGGTCGGGACCCCCAATTACATGTGTCCTGAACTGCTTGCAGATATTCCTTATGGCTTCAAGTCTGATATTTGGTCTCTAGGTATGTTGTCTTATATATATGTCTCTAATGTATATGTTATTTTTTCTGTGGCTGAAATGGTTGATTTTTCGCCAGGGTGCTGCATATATGAGATGGCTGCTCATCGACCAGCATTTAAAGCTTTTGTAAGATTTCTTACAGTTCTCTTGGCATTAATTCTTTGTGTTCAATATGATTTTATGGGAATTCAAATGTACCAGATGATCAAATAATTTTTCCTTTTTACACAAAACAGTAAATAGCATCTTGAACTCCAATTTATTACAAAAAAAGTAGAGGAAAACAAGAGAAGAAAATCCTGGTGGGTGTGTATTTTTTTTAAATCTGATTTGATAGGAATTCTCATCATGGTCCTGTGATGGGGTGATTCCCGTGCACTTTAGCAATGGTTTCCATAAATGTATTTGAAGTGGCCAACAATGTTCTTGAACCTCAACTTTTAATTATACCCCAAATAAGAAAAATATATTCAAGTAATTTGTGTCATTGACGGAGTCCAATTCTGATCTAAATGGCCTTTCTTCTTGTAGTGGAGGCCTTCATAATATCATATATCCTGTGCAAACCATCTGATGGGCAGTTTACATGCTTTTAAACAGTTTATATGTTTGGGAAGACAAACTGCTTCAGGTGCTGTTTTCCTCTTTGAATTCCACCATCTGTTGCGGTTCTTTTTTCCTTCCCCACCATTTCTTTTATGGCACCATGGAAATGCCTGGTTCAAAATGATGTGTGATAGAAAGTTTGTGCTTTCACACATTGTTAACTGCTTTCTTCAAGTAGCAAACGTTTTTGGTTAGAAGGGAGGCCAGAGGGGCAAGGGGGAATATGATCTCTGGCCTTGGTGTGGGAAAAATTTCTCTACCATAGGAGCTACAAGGCTCCACTCCTTAACTAGTCAACTTTTTGCTGTCAAGAACCATATAAATATCTTGACTAGTTATTCTTATCAGAAGTTGAATGTTTGCATTACACCTGCTGTTTCAGGATATGGCAGGATTGATAAGCAAGATTAATCGTTCCTCTATAGGTCCTTTGCCGCCTTGCTATTCCCCATCCTTGTAAGTTTTTATCTTCTATTGTTAAGTTTCATCTTCTTCGAGTTATGTTTGTGTTCTCAATTATTTTACCTGGACTTGGCTCTTGCTCTGCATTACTGTGCCTTCTGCCCCTGTATCATGAAAGATATATATATATATATATATATGTATAAATATCAATAGGTGCAGACACACACATAGAACTACACATATTTTGAAAGGATGTACATAAACATGTCAACAAGGGCGTTCGGTTGGTAATATTAAATGCTTTTCGTGCTTATAATAAGGGCGGAGAAACGTAATTTTCACTTTTGGTTTTCTTCCAAATAATTGCTTTACTGTATATTGTTGAAAACTGGATGCTCTATAGCATGTTAATCAATCTTTTGGCCATTGTGCATGCAGGAAAACACTAATCAAAGGTATGCTGAGAAAGAACCCTGAGCATCGGCCAAGTGTAAGTGTCTCTCTAGGATACTCTACTCAACTTCCACAATTTAGAGCAACTGCATCCTAATAATTACGACTTCCACTTTGTCAGGCATCTGAGGTTTTGAAGCACCCTTATTTGCTGCCTTATGTTGAACAGTATCGTCCATCCTTTAGCACTCGAACAGCCTTCTCTCCCGATAAGCCTATATCTAGAGCTCGTGAATCTCGAAGAAACATGGCAGAAAGCCAAAACAGTAATGGTTCAAGCAGTGATAAAGACAGTTTGCGTTCAATTGAGAAAAACATTCCAGAAATGGAGTCAAACTGTGATAATAAAGCTACTGAGACAGATTTTGTTTCTCTCGAGGATGAAGATGGCTCTGAGCAGCTCCTGCCTCCTGAAGAACATGGCCCAAATGTTTGTTCTATTAAAGTGGAACAACAGTTGATGAAGCCTTCTCATTCTGAATCCAATGTTGAATTCAGGCAACCAAAAACCATTAGGAATATAATGCTGGCTTTGAAAGAAGGAAAAGTTAGGGAAAATAGTTCACCAATGAGAAGTAATCGTACAAAGGTTGGTGTGTCCACCCAGAGAACTAACACAGAAGCAGTGTCTAAAATACCCAGGCTGAGTGATGTTTCTCCTGGTATCAAGTCCAGTCCTGATACACCCACTGTTGCATCATCAATGGCAATCCCTGATTCTGCAAAACGGACACAGGGATCCCATCCTTTAAAGCATCCGGTAATAATAATGTTTAAATTATTTATTTATATTAAATATGTGGATTTAACTGATTATTGATGTATTGTGGTTTATTTTTACAGTTACCCATAGTTGACTCCTCACCAAAACCTAAACCCAGAAATGATGGTACTCCTCCCCCTGTTCCTATAAAACAATTTTTTGATGATGGAATTCCTAAGCCTAGGCAAAGGACCCCTCCTACGCTGGCTGGACGTTCAACATTTCCTGGACGGATGAAGCAAGTGGGGGTTGATGTTCCAAATGCAGTGAGCTATGCTCCGAGGATACGTGCTAGAGAGATAACACAGGAGACTGAAAAGAATCCTCCTCAAGTGCCTAACGGTTGCCTAACAAACTTTCCTACAGAGGTCACAGAAGAGCCTGAAAGATATCAAGAGACAAGTTCGAAAGGAATGCAGACAGATAGCAGCAATTCTATCTTCTCTTCTGTTTCAATTCAAGGATTTGAGATTTGTGATGATGCAACGACTCCTTTTATTGACATGACTGAGCAGGTGCTTCCTGATTATGGGAGTGTCACACACACTGAGAGTACAGAATCTCCACCAAGTTGTTCAGCTGCTACTCATTTTCATTCAGTGATATCTGAGACTGCAAAAAACCATAAGCATGATAATAAATCAGAATGCTTAATTGAAACCTCTAAGGCTATTCTAGATCTTCACAATACAACAGCTGGTGACGAACAAGTGAATTTAACTGCCGCTCTTGATCTCCCTGTCCCGGTCTCTGAAGAAAGATTTATTTGCAATGATCATACCCCTGTAAATAGGCCCAGTAGTACCCCTGGTACAGTGTTCCAGTCAAAATATACATCTACATCAAGTGGTCATGACAAGTTCACTGTAAGGGAACTTCTATCCCCGGTTGCAGACACTACCCTTTCTTCAGACCAAAAAAAAGACACTACCCTTTCTGTTGCCCCTCCCATTTCATCAAGCCAAAATTTATTTCAGCCAGATAGAGGAACCAGCTTGCAAACTCCATCAGGTGAAAAGGCAGCTGCTGCTAATCTTCCTCCTGCTTTTGATGATGTGATACATGTAATACGGCATAGTAGTTTCCGTGTCGGGAGTGATCAGCCAGTAATGGAATCTGTGGAGATGGGGGTTCAGAATGTGGATGTTGGGAAGCTGATAAATGTAGTAAGGGACGAATTGGAGATGCGAAATGTGACTGTTCCTATTGCTCCTAAATCCTCAAACTGCTCTGAAACAGTAAGCCCGAAATCCAATAATTCTGATCACTCGGACGCCAAAGAAACAGAGACGAGGAACCTTGTAACGTCAGCTCAAAAATCTGATTCCTCTGAGCCAACAAAGCCCAGTCCTCCTATGACCGAAGAGGAAATACCAGAAAAGGAAGTAATGGATGTCAAGTCTTTTAGGCAGAGAGCAGAGGCACTAGAAGGACTACTAGAACTATCTGCAGATTTGCTGCAGCACAACAGATTGGAGGAACTCTCAGTTGTTTTGAAGCCTTTTGGGAAAGATAAAGTCTCCCCAAGGGAGACAGCTATCTGGTTAGCAAAGAGTCTTAAAGGATTGAGGATCGAGGAAGGCGGGCGGAGTTCGTGAAGCTCTCTCTATAGTAAGCTTTCTCTTGTTGATGTTACTTGAAACTGCAATACTAATCTCAGCTTTTTGTCATGCCTCTTGAAAATTCAAATCCATTTTGAATTCCAAAGAGAACAACCAGGTCTCAAGTGTTTTTTTTCCTTCTTCAATTTGTAATTCTTTGAATGCATTCGGTTGTTGTACATAGTGACCATACGAATTATAACATTGTCTTCTAGCCAAATGTATGATATGCTGTTAGCTTGCAGCCAATGTTATTATTGGGGTTGTAACAAAACAAAAAATTAGTATTGCTGAAATTGTCTATCAGGTTTGTTCTTCGTTGTCGAAATCTGAAGAAATGATAACTGTTCTTTACTCATGACATATAAACCTAATGTTTATGTTTAGGGGCTACAGATAAATTCTTTGGTTAAGATTGAAGTAATCTTCTCTATAATCTGATAAAGGTGATTATTAAGCTCAGTGAAAAAGGCCTCTAATATGTGGGCTTCAATTCCACGCATGCAAATCTGGCAAAGCTAAGAGTTTGTATTCCATACGGAAGAGAATTCAATGGTTACCTACAAGTTTAAAGTTGACTCTTAAGCATTTTAAAAAGAAAATGTTTCAACACAAACAAATTCAAATTCAAATTCAAATTCAGTGGTTATCGAGGCTATTTAGGAATTAGAATTATAAACAAACAACAACCTCCTCCCCTCCCTGGTTACTGTGACGGACAAGCAAAATAACAAGAAATCAGGGGCTAGCTAGCTAGCTTTTCTTGATAATTCATAATCTCCTTTCTGCTTTCATTCGTAGCAAGCTGACACACAAACCCTAAACCATAAACCCTAAACATGTGTATAGGAGCAGTGAGGAAGAATGATGAAGCCACACGTGGCAGTTGAGATTGATAGAAAAAAGTTACAGCCAAAGGAAGAGTTGGCAGCGAAGAATGAAGGAAAATCGACATACCAAAAGGTGGATGAGAAAACCTCTGCTTCCTTCCTCATCAGGTAACAGGAAGACCACCAGAGCTGAGGAGGCGCCCTGTGATGTACAGAAATGGCTTGCAATCAGCTGTTTGTTTTGGTTCATTTTTTGTGTGCGCGGTATTGCCGATTTATCTCCAGCAACGTTTTCCACCCCAAGCATCCAACTAGTCTCCTTCTCCGTTGACCGCTTCGACGTGGATGTTGCTGTTCCAGACTCTCAAATAACTGCTCACTGGAACATCACTTTCTTCCTCAGAAACCCTTATATGGCAGTAGCAGCCTAATTTTTCGAGAGATTTACGCCGAGGTCTTTTACAGGGATGAGTTTCTACGAGGCGCATTCATGAACCGTTTCGTGCAGCAGCCAAAGGAGACCAAGTTGGTGTCGGCTTCTGTCGTGTCTTCTGCTACAGTGGTCAGCAAGAAGATAGTCAACGCCATTGTTGCAGAAAGGAGCAGAACTGGAGCTGTAAGTTTCGACGTGGAAATTTATGGGAAAGTCCTCGTTAAAGGGGATGGGAATGGGTATTTGTTCTTTGTCAAAATCCAGAATTTAGGGTTTCTGTCAATTGTGAAAAGTTGAAGGTTCAATTCAATTCATCAAATGCAACAGCAACTGCTGGATCAATACTGCCAGGAGGGCCACGCGAATGCGGTTTTAGTTGGACGAATGATAGATAGGCCTAAACGCTTAAACTATAATTAGATTTAACACGGGTCTTTTTGTCTTGGTTTTTTTGAGATTTAGGGCACATTTTTATTGAAGTCCTGATATTTTAAATCTTTATTTTTATGTCATTTTTATTTTGATACAAGTAATATTAGGGGAGTGGGGAATCGAGGTCGGGTACACTCTTGATTCTATTGAGAGATTATTGTGAGTGAATGAGTAACATTATAGACATCTTGGTGCCCTTTCAGAAACGGCAACCCTATTTGTGGGACTAGTTTTTCTATTCAAACTTCCTACATGTACATCAAACAGTCAGAAAACCACTTATTACCTAGTCAGAAGGTAATTAAAATGAAGAGCACAATATACGGCTAGTGATTTGCCTAGTGAAGAGGTGGAAAAATGCTAACTGTATGCCTTTGTGGATTGGTGATATATATTATATTATTCCTCAATATGATAGAAAAACATTATAGTACTTCCAAAATCCATGAAACTCAAAATTAGAACTCTCAGTCTAAGAAAAAATACATAGCAAAAGTTATACTCTTCATCTTCTAGAAATAATTCTGACTAGGAACGGAAAAGCTCCTTTGTTTATGGTGGTGTTTTTAGATTTGGATCGTTAGACTCCAATATAAATGATTCCGGTGAACGCTTAATGGTCCTCATGTTATCAGCCATGCGAGTTGTTTTTCTCGTCTTTTGTTGTGGGTGAGAGAAAGTTGATGGTTGAACATTATGGTTTTGGTTTGGATTAGGCTTGTTTGCATTACATGCATGTAAAGGAATTTTAGAAAATAATGAAAATTTTCTTTACTCTCAGATTTCCCTAATATTATTGTCATACACAAAACGTAGCTTTTTTTGATGGCATACAACTTGGCTTCGGATACGTATGAATGAACTGTTATATATAATAAACTTAGCTTTTTTGGCTGTCATACATAAAAACTTTTTTTTTTTTTCCGCAAACAACAAATATATGCCTTTGCAAGAATACTGAAATTAACAAATCTTTAAACAGTGAAATAAATTTTTTTAAAATATAAGAAGTTAAGATGATGATAATAATAGAAAATCAAAAAAACCGAGAGGATTTAGGTCTTGTACCTAATTTCCATGGTTTTAATCACAGTGTTGGCAACCTTGTTGGATCAACCTTTTTTACTTCTGAACACCAGTACCCATGCCCATTGATCTTGTGAACACCAATAACTGTGACAATGATATGAATCGGTTTCTGTTCCTATTATATTTCTTATTTATTAAAATGCCAATGCAATATTGTAAGTCTGGCAACGCACCGATGTACTGCAAATCTGGCAAAGCAAGAGTTTGGCCATTGCTGGAATTCATATTCCATACGACGAAGAAAATTCAATTGTTATCTACAAGTCTAAATTTGACTTTATTTTATTTGTTTATTTGTTTATTTTTATACGAGCGATATTAAGCAAAAAGGGATGAAACCTAAGACTTTAAATGTTGGAGTAAATGCTCTTAATCACTTGAACTACAAAATTCTTGCATCTAAATTTGACTCTTAGTAGGTGAATTCATGAATAAAATAGGATAAAGTTGGAATGACTTGGTATGAGAACAAGTCATTCCCATTTAAGTAATTTACTAACCATATTGAAATCAAAATAATTGGGATAAAGTTGTAAGGTTATTTTTGGAGAACAGGAACCAACCACTCTAGTTAATTTGGTTCTTGATTTTAAAGGAATGTGATTACAAATTTAAGGTGAGTCTTACATATATTTCATTCCTTATGTGTTGGTAAAAATTGGGGAAGTCAGGAATTGAAATACTTCCTTTTCTTCTCATACTCATTACTTGTAAGTGAACATGCCATAGTAGTTATCTTCTTTGGAACGAATTCCCTTTTTTGAACAATAAAATAAAATAAAGAATCTACCGTATTTAGGAATTAGAAATACAAGCAAACAACTCCTCCTTGGCCCCTTTAAAAGAAAACCAACAACGCCAATAACCAGAAGCCAAGGGCTTGCTAGATTTTCTTATTAATTCATCATAATCTTGTTTCTGCATTTATTCGTAGCAAGCAAACATACAAACCCTAAATTAAACTAAACATGAGTATAGCAGTGCAGCAGAATGATGAAAAACCGCCACACGACATTGATAGAGAAAAGTTACACCCAAAGGTAAAGGAAGCAGTCAAGATTGAAGCAAAATCCGCAGACCAAAAGGTGGTTGTAGTTGTAGTTGACGAGAACATACCTCTGCTTCCACCATCACCTAAGAAAAATCTGAAAAGGGCTGATGATGATGAGGAGGAGGAGGAGGAGGAGGATAGGAACAAGTTCGTGACGTGTATTATCTACCTGTTTTTACTTGTGATATTATTCTTTTGTGCCACATTGTATCAAACACCAAAAGGGTTTTCCTCCTCAAGCATCCAGGTGCACTCGTTTTCGGTTGAGCTCTTCAAAGTCTCTGTTCTCAACTCTCAAGTAACTGCTCTCTGGAACATCAGTTTCTTCTTAACAAACCCTTATAGCATTGTTAGGGTAACTTATCAGGTACTCGACGCCGAGGTCTTTTACAGAGATGAGTTTCTCGGAGGAGCATTGATCAGGCCTTTTGTTCAGCAGCCGGAGGAGACAGAGTTCATGTCGGTTGCTGTTATTGTCTCCCCCGCAGTTGTTAGCAACCAGATAGCCGGAGCCATTGATGCAGAAAGAAGCCAAACTTGGGCTGTGGATTTCAACGTCAAAATTCATGCAAAGATCCGTGTAGAATGGGGCGGTTGGCGATGGATTTTTGCTAGTGCACCAGGAACGTTTGAGATATGGTTTAACTGTGAAAAGTTGAGGGTTCAATTCTCATCAAATGCGACAGCTGGATCAATATTGCCAGGAGAGACAGCCGAATGCGGCTATGATTCAGAGTATCGATGATCTTCTTATATGTGAATACTAGAGAGTTTGGTTTATTATGATTGTATTTGTGAAAAGACTTTTCTATCGTGCATATGTTTAATTTTATTTTTCACTTTTTTTTTTCCTAATATATAATCTTTAATAAATTACCAATATCTTTACTGCAAACACATAAAGTAAGTGATCATCGTGTTAACATATAGATTATTTTGAAATATTATTTGACTAAAGTGTGATTATTTTCATGAAATCGCATATAGGGAACTGTTCACCTGTTTTATGTTTGCTTTTGTGATGGAAGGGTAAAGTTCCCCACTGCCTTAAAAACCATTGACTGGTCAACAAGTCAGCTTTCTTTAGTGTGTGAGCGTGCCACTACTAGCAATGAAAACCCTAGCATACTTCTTTGAAACAGATAACTTGCGCCCCAAGTTACTGATTTCTAAACAAGCGATTATGAATTTGGGTGAGAAATATCTCCCAAGTAAGTTCTTTTCTTACCTCAGATTAGTGAGGACTTCACAATTTATCTCAGTACAAGATTGGTAGTTCTGGCCAGAATAAATGATAATAACGTGGATTGTTTTTAGGCAGAATTGCCTTTTACAAAACCAGAAAGAAAAGAATCAACTCTAGAAAGACAAAAAGAAAGCTGGAATTCCATTTCTGCCTGGATAGAAGTCTCTGATCCGGGCTAGACTGAGTATGTCTATGTTGGACTGAACGGTCAACAACTTCAACTGCTTAGCTTCAACTGTAAATCGATACTAAAGTTTAATTTGGCCAGAGCTTTTAATTTATGTCAAGCCTTGGGAGACTTTTGAACGGGCAGAACTGCGGCCTCTTCAGTCTGAAAGGGCAGAAGTGGCTGGATTTGAGGACTTATTGAGTTGGAACTGCACTGTAATACCTGTTCTGCTTGATCAGGGCTCTCCATAAATTTGTTGAGGTTTTCAAATTTGTGAAAACTCAAATTCTGCTTGTCTTGGCTTTTGCTGAATCAAATTTGTAACGAGAGAATTCTCGTTTTGAATGACTTATTTCTCTAAGTCTGAACTTTGGAAGTTCTGATATATAGCTGGCTTCTTTTTGTGGATCAACTGAGCTTTTAGTTGCTCCAGTTTGTTTTGAAGATTCTCAGTGATCAAGTGATCATTTTGAGTTTTTGCATTTGGTTGATTTTTGATTGTTTGATTGATTGTTGAATTGAGTGTGTTTTTGCTCTGTTCACCCTCTCCTATATTTATAAGAAATGCTTTGGAGTAGGGTTTCTGATTCTTTAGAAATGGGCGGCAGATTTTCTCAAAAGATCTTTCATTTTAAAAATGTAAAGAAAGAGGGTTTTTATTACGAGTTCTGGCATATAAACCCTCAATGGTCAGTTCTCAAGACAGTCACTTCTCTATTTTTTGAAAAGAGATCCTAACCTCTCTTTAATTCCAACTGCCCCTTGTGAGAGCTCAAACCATGATGGTTAGTTTGATTTTCGAGTTTGAACAACTCCATGTTTTCCTGCTTATCTCTTTTTGAGAATATAGTCTGCGTATCTCTTGAAAGATGGCACCTTTTTGGGGTAGGAACATTATCTCTGAATATATATAAATTTGATCTTCTGGTGGTAGAGATTCAGAGATATCCCTTCTTTTGCCTTCCCTTGTCAATTCTTATCAACCCAGTTGAAATTGCTGACTTTTCCAAGTCAGAAAAAATCACGTGGGTCTGTTTCCTTTTGGGTTTTCACTTTTTACTTTGATCATGCCAAGCCCAATTTAGTTTCTTCGAAGCCTAAGTTTAAGATAGGTTCTGGGCTGGGTTTTTGTTGGATTTTGGACCTTTTGATTCATGTTTATTTTTTAGAGTCCAGACTTCTCGGGCCCAGTGTTTTGTCTTTGTTATTCTGGGCTCTGTAGCGTTGGGCTGGGTGCGCAAGATTTTGGCCCAAACAGGAACAAAAAATAAAAGGTAAAATCAACAACACTTGAAATCTCCTAATAGAATAGGAAAATTTGGAATAAAAATGGTAAGGGAACCGAAGGTATATACCTCTCATGACAATCAAAATCAATTGCAGAAACTTTTTACGAGCTTCTTGGTGCCAAGGGCAATAAGACAAATAACTCTAAGTAATATTGTTAGTACTTTCGGACTGTCGGTTATGTTATCTTAAAAGATATAATCGAAGAGATGATCAACATCGGTGACTTGGAGTTAAACTCGTCCTTATGGCAGCAAACATCTCAACAAATATGAACGAGAAGCCCATTCATCACCAGAAAGTGTGATAGTTGTACGTAGGTCATGGAAACAATGAAGTTACTATTGTACATGCATGCCACAGTCGATAAATTATCAAATTCTTACTCAGTGGCGGAGCCACTCCTAGACCTGGAGTGGCCCTAGCCCCCCAAATTTTTATCTCTTTCTCTATTATATTATATACAACATATAGAATTTGTAATAAACTACTTATAATTTAAGTTAAAGTTCCCTCTTAAACAAATTAGACATGACTAAAATAGAAATGTTTTGCTCTAAACATGTAATTATTGAATACTTAGGTATTTTATATACTTGTATTTTTTACTTTGGCCCATTTAACTTTACAATTCTAACTCCGCCCCTGTTCTTACTTGTTATGAACTCATGACTACACCAAGAGTAGAGATATGGTCATCCACAATGTTTCATCACATTGACGCCACAATTTCTGATCATAACCGAACTTGGTTGAAAGCCTGGTCTTCTCAAGATTCTGATGTATTTTTCACGGAAATAACATATATTCTTTTTGAAGATACGTACGTGAATGAAAGATGTCTTGAGGAGATTAAAAGGGCTTGAAATTAAACTATGTTTGTGTCTCAATTTCTTCTAAATAAGAAGTCGTGCGCCTCAAGCTTCCAATACTAGAAAATTAAGCAATACAGACCCTGTTTTTAGAGACTGGTGGACAAGCAGTCCCTAATACAAAAAAGCTATTTGGAACGAAATATTATATCTCCGTCTCTTGAAACATCAAGAGACATAAAACCGTCCCTATTGTAATTACTACCCGTATTTTAAAGGAAAGTACTACATCCATATCCCCGTATATATTAGGAAAAACAAAGTTCATAAAATATATATGCCATTAGGCGCTGATATAAGAAACATTGCCAAAATCCCTTTATAATGATGCCACAATATGAGTCACAGGCTTTTAGTCCCTCAGGGCATGTTTGGGAGGCCTCACTGGACAGGAGAGCCTTAAATAGTACTTCAAACCCACGTTTGGCAGGTAAGGGGACTAACTTAAATGAGCTTATATAGCCCAATAGTACAAAAATTGCATCGCTCGCTCTTCCAATATAGCGAGCTTGAAAAACGGTTCGCACAATAGCGAGCTCACTAAACAAAACATGCGAGTCCAACGCAAGACCGGTTTCTTCTTCTTCTTCTTCTTCACTTAGACACGAGTCCAAGCAATGGACGCCAAGTCCTCCACTTCCGAGCCCAAGTTCATCGAAAAGGCTTGAAACCCAATACTCGCTTTGAGATCTTGCTGCTGCTATTCGTCGCCGAAGACCGAGCTCTGGTCGTACAAGTGGGCCAGGGACGATGAGGCTTGGGTCTCTGTTTGGCTATCAAAATAGCACAGTGTCGGCCTTGAGCTCGGAAGGCAACGACCATGGGCTTCAACTTTGGGGGCCCTCAAATAGAGGCCATGATTCATTGAATTGACACAAGAGTTGAAGCAGCCATGACAGGTGCATAGAGTGGAGAAGATGATGGTGTGATAGGACCCGAACCAAATTATGCTTTGGAATTCGAGTCAGACCCTATGCGTGTCCGACACTGGGCGAATGTCGGGCACAATTAATCTATTTGCCCTTCGAAATATAATTTTAACCTTGACTCCTACCGAAAATTCGGCAGAGTCTCCCCTGTATTTTGCTCAACCCCAATATTTACACCTGTCAAAACGAGCAATAATATCTACACAACCAACTGCCACCACTTCAATACAATACATAGTCCAGTTCTCAATCTAGGGCAAATATCAGAGCAATTCTAATAGTTTACAGAGAAGTGAATCTTTTTACAAACCAACACTTTTGTAACAAGAAGGCGCGGAAGGCAAGATGGCCCGGTGGTGGTTTTCCTGTGCACGCTACAGCCTGGGGGCGCAAAAAATTTGAAAATGTGAGTGGACGAAAACAAAGGTTCATAAAATATACTAAAAATATACTAATCCCCATTGTAAAAATAGTTAAGTAAAACTGAATACATACTCTACATTTGAAGCATACTAAACTCAAGGCATTCACAGATTTATATACTTATATGTAAATCATATTCAAGCTCGATAAATCTAGCATAAAAGCACTGAAATCAAAACTTACATAAAAACACTGTAATCAAACTTGCATAAAAGCACTGTACTCAGACCTTGTATAAAAACACTGAAATCAATTAAAACTACTCCTCGGGTGTACCCCTGTAATTCCGTCAATTCCCATAGCAGGTCTCGGCGACACACAGTCTATCCGAGCCGCAAACTGGCAGGATTCAGGGAACTGTAGTCAGCCTGATCCGCTGGCAGGTCTCGGTGACACAAAGTCAACCCGAGCTACAACTGGCAGGATTCAAAGGACTGTAGTCAGCCTGATCCGCAATCTTGGCAGGTCTCGGTGACACCAAGTCAATCCGAGCCGCAAATCCTGGTACTCACTGTCCGGCGTCCCCGAAACTCGTGAGGCAAATGTCAAGTGCACTGACAAAGCTGAGGGTAAACTTGATGTCCGTAGACATTGGCATAACTGAAGGCAATAACTGTAGCTGGGTACTCACGGTGGTTTAAAATAAAACATTTTGAAAAGTCTGATAAATAACTGAAGTTTGTTAAATCTGAAACTATGCTGTTATTTTATCTGATATAAATCTCAAACTCTGCTTTCTGTATCTCTTTAGCATAATCAACTAAGCAGCATATAAATAAGAAATTTAACTTCACAAAGCATGCTAGGAAAAATCACCATTTATAAAACTTATTTAAGATCAAAAAATGAAACTTATTTATATAAACTTATTTATATAAAATTATTTATGAAAGAAAGTCCACTCACTCCTGGTCCGAGCTAACTAGACCTCATGAAGGTCTCTTCTGCGGGTCTGCCTGGTCTCGGGTGCCTGGATAAACCATCATTAATATTTAATTAATAAAATTGCTCGGTATAAGTTTTTAAGTAAAACCCTGACCTCCGACTTCTAGAAGTGCATACACTAACTTTAAAGTCATTTTTCTGCCCATTTAGGCATTTCAGATGTGTTAAAACCGTCTGAACAGACTCGAGACTTCACTAATTGGTCAATACGGAACCCCGTGGGGTCCACGACCTCAATTACCAATCTGAGAGTTCCTTTAAGTTCCTCACATTTAAGGAACCATGTCCTACAAGTTTGGTCTGAAACTAACGATCAGATTGACCACGATCGTGTAATCGTAAAATTTCTCAACCTTAACCCCAGGGTTTGCGATTTCAGAGTATCCGGGACTCCGATCCACAATCCGTCGAATCCTACACGATTCTGAAATTATCTAGAACAACATATCTGAAATTGAGCGCGATCCAACTGCTCAACCGTATTGAACCCGGAAATCGCACAACATGAAAAATCCGTTCGGGGCTCAAACGGTATCCAAATTGAGATCCGCAAAACCTACGCGCTCGTGACAACCTGGGGATCACAACAAGACATAGTGCCGCTGCACTAACATCACCCACGCGCCGTAGCACGCCCCTGCAGCGATGGTTGTCCAAAGCGATTAGATCGCCGAAAAACCTTCAAACCACGGCTCCAAATTCCTACCATAGGTAAAACACCACATTTGGAGTCACTTTTGTTCTTGGACCTACCCCAAAAGCTGACCGGAAGTGGCCGATCACGGAGGTCAAAAATTGACTGAAACTTCAAGCTCAAAAATCCAATAGCTACACTGAGAATCGATCTATTCCTACCCAACAGGAACTAGAACAGCTCGAGAGGTTCAAAATCCATACCTGGGTCGACGGAAATGGTGGCCGAAGGAGGGAGATCGACGGCTTTGAAGTTTAGAAGACGTCGGCCGCTTCTTCTCCAAATTCAGGTGAATTCGCGGCGGCTGGCGGCGGCAGGTGGCTGGGTTAGGAAGAGGAAGTTGTCCCGGTCATTTTGGTATCAGCCATGGCTGTGTCGTCCCGGTCATTTTGGTACCGGCCCCGTCCACAGCCGTGGCCGGTGGCTGGACATAAGAAGGAGAGAAGGAGGATGGGCGGAGAGGTCGTGGGAGAGAGTGAGGGAGAGAGAGAGAGAGAGAGAGAGAAAGCTGGTTTTTATAAATCAACTTCAAAATATTTACGATTATGCCACTGAGACTCTTTTGACCATAACTCTCTCGTTACAACTCCGATTTGGGTCCACTACTTGTCTATGAACTCATTTCACCGTGCTCTATGCAACGATATAAGTAGAATTGTCAAATGCCTTCTCGATCAAAAAGTCACTTTTTTCTTAATAAAATATTCCGAGGGCAAAATTGTCTTTTATCCAAATAAATTACTAATTAAATAAGAATTTTTGTTTTGAGTTATTACAATCTACCCCCGTATGTAAATTTCGTTACCCGCCTGTTACTCGAGAGGGGAAAGAACTGCCCCCGCATCTACTACTCGGGTTACCATGTATGTAATAACCCAAACCAAAATATCTAAAAAGAAATAAAATATCTAAAAAGTAGAATTAATATCTTCTAGCAAAAAGATGATTTTGCCCTCGCATTATTTAATAAGAAAAAGGTGACTTTTTGATCGAGAAGGAATTTGATAATTCTGCTTGCACCATTGCGTAGAGCACGGCTAAACGAGTTCATAGACACGTAGTGGGCCCGAATCGGAGTTGTAACGAAAGAGTTATGGTCAAAAGAGTCTCAGTGGCATAACCGTTAATATTTCAAAGTTGCATCTGTAAAACCCAGCAGCTCCCTCTCTCTGCGCGAAAACGGGCCGCCGCCTTCCAGAGCTTGCTAGAGCCGCCTCCGAGCACCAATGACCGCGGGACCGGTGGCGTTGGAACCACCATCGAGTCCCCTACCTTTTTCGACCGACCTCCACCCTTGGGCCGCCCGGAGCTAGTCGGAAAGTCATGATTTCCGACGAATGTTCACCCGAGTTTCGCCGATCTTCCAGCTCGATTTTCTCCTTCGTTTCTTCACCAAATCAATCGAGCAAGGTATGGTTTCTCATCTATTTTTCGTATTCTAGCTGATGGATGTATGGGTTTCGATCGATTTAAGCTCTAAAGCGATCAATTTTCGACTTGAATTCTGGCAGGAACTTCGGCCGCCGAGATCTACTGTTTCTGGTCACTTTTTGGGGTATGTCCAAGAACAAAAGTGACTCCAAAATGGGGTGTTTTACCTAAGGTAGGAGTTTGGAGTCTTGGTTTCAAGATTTTTGGACCACCCGAAATCGCTTAAGACACCCAAATCTGCCCGCGCGTGCTGGGGCGCGTGGGCGAGGGTGGTGAAATAATTTTGTACAGTTTTGAGATCCTCGTGTCGTGACGAGTGCGTAGAATTTTGCGGATTTCGATTCAGAGTCCGTTTGAGCCCCGAACGGATTTTCCATAACACGCGATTCTTGGGTGCAGTGTCGTCCAATCGTCGGATCGCACCGAATTTTGGATATGTCGGTGTACATGATTTCAGGATCGTGTAGGATTCAACGGATTGCGAATCGGAGTCCACCAGTGAGTGGACTTGGCTCGAATTTCAAAGTGGAAAAATGGGTCGGGTCCTGTCAATGTAGCCTCTGAATTGATTGCTCCTTGTAAGTGAGATCAGCCTCCAAATCTACTGATTATTCTTCTACCACATGAGACGGATCGGATTTATCTCTTTGGAGCATGGGGATAAGGAAAACATCAAGTCACTGTGATAAATCTGCAGGCAAAGTAAGCCTGTAAGTTACTGGGCCCACAAGCTCTATAATCTCACTGGGTCCGATATAGCGAGGATTTAACTTCCCCTGCTTCCCAAATCTCACTATACCTTTCTAAGGTGACAATTTTGTAATTATCCAGTTACTACCCTCAACTTGGAGATTTTTCTTCTATTATCTGCATAACTCTTTTGTCCATCTTGAGCCACTTGAGTTTTTTACTGATTAATCCAATATGTTTCTTTGTTCTCTACCAAACTTTTCGACACCACTGATTAATCCAATATGTTTCTTTGAAAATGTGAGTGGACGAAAACAAAGGTTCATAAAAAATACTAAGAATATGCTAACCCCTATTATAAAAATAGTTAAGTAAAACTGAATACGTACTCTGCATTTGAAGCATACTAAACTCAAGGCATTCACAGATTTATATACTTATATGTAAATCATATTCAAGCTCGATCAATCTCGCATAAAAGCACTAAAATCAAAACTTGCATAAAAACACTGTAATCAAACTTGCATAAAAGCACTGTACTCAAACCTTGTATAAAAGCACAGAAATCAATTAAAACTACCACTCGAGTGTACCCCTGTAATTCCGTCAATTCCCCTGGCAGATCCCGACGATACACAGTCTATCTGAGCTGCAAACTGGTAGGATTCAGGGGACCGTAGTCAGCCTGATCAGCTGGCAGGTCTCGGTGACACAAAGTCGACCCGAGCCGCAACTGGCATGATTCAAAGGACTGTAGTCAGCCTGATCCGCAATCCTGACAGGTCTCGGTGACACCAAGTCAATCCGAGCCGCAAATCCTGGCAGGTCTCGGTGACACCAAGTCAATCTGAGCCGCAAATCCTAGCACTCACGGTCTGGGCGTCCCCGAAACTCGTGAGGCAAATGTCAAGTGCACTGACAAAACTGAGGATAAACTGGATGTCCGTAGACATCGGCACAACTGGAGGCAATAATTGTAGCTGGGTACTCATGGTGGTTTAAAATAAAACATTTTGAAAAGTCTGATAAATAACTGAAGTTCGTTAAATCTGAAACTATGCTGCTATTTTATCTGATATAAATCTCAAACTCTGCTTTCTGTATCTCTTTAGCATAATCAGCTAAGCAGCATATAAATAAGATATTTAACTTCACAAAGCATGCTAGGAAAAATCACAATTTATAAAACTTATTCAAGATCAAATAATGAAACTTATTTATATAAACTCATTTATATAAAATCATTTATGAAAGAAAGTCCACTCACTCCTGGTCCGATCTAGCTAGACTTCCAAAAGGTCTATTCTGCGGGTCTGCCTGGTCCCGGGTGCCTGGGTAAACTATCATGAATATTTAATTAATAAAACTGCTTGGTATAAGTTTTTAAGTAAAACCCTGACCCCCGAATTCTAGAAGTGCGTGCACTAACTTTAAAGTCATTTTTCTGCCCACTTAGGCATTTCAGATGTGTTAAAACTGTCTGAACAGACTCAAGACTTCACTAAGCGATACACTTCCATATTGGTCGATACGGAACCCTGTGGGGTCCACGACCTCCAATTATCAATCTGAGAGTTCCTTTAAGTTCCTCACATTTAAGGAACTATGTCCTGCAAGTTTTGTCTGAAACTGACGATCGGATTGACCACGATCGTGTAATCGTAAAATTTCTAAACCTTAACCTCAGGGTTCGCGATTTCGGAGTATCCGGGACTCCGATTCACAATCCGTCGAATCCTACACGATTCTGAAATTATCTAGAACAACATATCTGAAATTGAGCGCGATCCAACGGCTCAACCGTATTGAACCCGAAAATCGTACAATATGGAAAATCCGTTCAGGGCTCAAACGGTATCCAAATTGAGATTCGCAAAATCCTACGAGCTCGTGACAACCTGGGGATCGCAACAAGACACAGTGCCGCTGCACTACCCTCACCCACGCACCGCAGCACGCGCCGGCAGCGATGGGTGTCCAAAGCGATTACACCTAGCCGGAAAAACTTCAAACCACTGCTCCAAACTCCTACCCTAGGTAAAGCACCATATTTGGAGTCACTTTTGTTCTTGGACCTACCCCAAAAACTGACTGGAAGTGGCCGATAACGAAGGCCGGAAATTGGCTGAAACTTCAAACTCAAAAATCCAGTAGTACGCTGAGAATCGATCTATTCCTACCCAACAGGCAGCTAGAACAGCTTGAGAGGTTCAAAATTCATACTTGGGTCGACGAAAATGGTGGACGGAGGAGGGAGATCGACGGCTTTGAAGTTTAAATAACGTCGGCCGCTTCTTCTCCAAATTCCGGCTAATCCGCGGCGGCTGGCGGCGGGAGGTGGCTGGGGTAGGAAGAGTAAGTCGTCCCGGTCATTTTGGTACCGGCCCCGTACACAGCCGTGCCCAGTGGCCGGAGATACGAAGGAGAGAATGAGGAGGGGCAGAGAGTTCGCGGGAGAGAGTGAGGGAGAGAGAGAGAGAGAGAGAGCTAGTTTTTATAAATCCAACTTTGAAATATTTACGATTATGCCACTGAGACTTTTTTGACCATAACTCTCTCGTTACAACTCCGATTCGGGTCCACTACATGTCTATGAACTCATTTCACCGTGCTCTACGCAACGGTGTAAGTGGAATTGTCAAATGCCTTTTCGATCAAAAAGTCACCTTTTTCTTAATAAAATATTCCGAAGGCAAAATTGTCTTTTCTCTAAATAAATTACTAATTAAATAAGAATTTTTGTTTTGGGTTATTACATGGTGAGCCATGAAATTGGGTTGAATCGTTCATCGTATGAACAAATTGAGTAATGAAAAGTGATTAGGAAAAAAATTAGAGAAAGAATTGATGAAATTTGTGAGAGAATCACAACTGAAGAGTTTTTGGCAGGGAAGAAAATTTGAGAAAAAGGCAAACATGAGGGAAGGATCAAAATTCGTGAGGAAGAAGAGAACAAGAAGAAAGAAAGGAAAAAAAAAGAAAAAGGATGGGCTGGGAAGGAAAGGTAGAGGAAAAGGAGAAAAAGGAGAAAAAAAGGAAAAATGAAGAAGAGATAAGATAGTTTAGCTTTTAAAGAATATTAAAATGTATTTGTTTTATTATTATTATTTATTTTTAGGTCAAAATCCTTAATTAAAAGTAAATATCAAATATTAAAATAAATATTACAAATTTATTTATTTATAATTTAAATTAATTATTAAATTAATTATTTTTTACTCCGACACAACTCCTCCAAACATAGGTCTTCATTATTTTTACAATCCAACTTCTTAGTTTGACGCAACACCAAACATAGGTCAGTACTTAATCCAGCTTAGTCTAATCCGAGCTAATTCAAGACAGTCCCAGGATTTAGTACAGTTCATGACAGTCCCAGGATTTTGTCCAGTTCATGACAGTCCCATGATTTAGTCCAGTCCATGACAGTCCGCCGTACCAAACAACCCCTCAATGTATTAGAGACTGTCTTTAGTCCTGAATGATGTTAGTCCTTCAAACACTGGGAAGGCTTGTCTTTTGGATTGTCATTAGAGATCAACTCGAAAAATTTGGAAGAGGAACTACCTCGCTTGCAGTCCATCAATCCCACATGTCAGCAGCAAAGAGCAAGGCCTATAGAAGTTGAAAGAAAATTAATTGATGAGTTGCTGAAAGAGGAAGACAAAAATACAAGCTTTGAGCGGGTTGCCCATAGTCTTTTAAATTGTGAGTTAGAACTATTCAATTAACTGGCTTGGCGGTCAATCTTGCATGACAGGATTCTTGGGGCCCTTTTGATTGACAGATTGAACTTCCTAAGAATGAACTTTCCAAGTCTAATCTCATGACACTAAGAAATGAAGATTAAGAAATGCTATTTCTCCCATTTTCATGTTCGGTTTGTACAGTATTATGAGTGAGAAGTTCAGTTTCCAACAATACCTTTGATTTATTATTATTATTTTTTTGTTGAAGAAACTTGATTTTTTATTATTATTAAAAGTTATTAATATGAAGAGTTTTTTAAGGGTGAAAAGTGGAATTTAGATATTATAACAAGGATGAGTTAGTAAAAAAAAAAAAAAAAAACCTGCATTAGAGGGGGGGAAAAAAGTTTCCCAAGGGGAGCCAATGATATGAAATTCCCCACTACATGGGAAGTTCATACCCATGAGTTAGGTATTGCATTCCCAAGCATGCATTTACCAAACATGGAAATGAAGTAGCTCATTAATTGGTAATTAATACGCTCTTTCAATAATAATTGTGCTTTTTGGGTTGAGCAAAGATGGACTTCATATTATAATTTAATGATCCAAACTGTCTAACTTTTAAGTATCATCTCAAACATCATTTGTGAAAGAAAAAAACCTAAAATACAAAACCATTCAACTACTCGATTAAAGCCCCCAATGGAAATGATTTGTAGATTAGTAGTCTCAGGTTCGAATCCTTATGACACATTACGAGAAATCCCCCAAAAAAAATGAAAAAAAATACACCTCAATTGAATTATTGTTATTTTAAACAAATATGATCAATTTTATTGACTACAACTAGATGTTTAAATGAAAATAATCACTGTTAGATTTGCTGTGAGAGAAATCAGCTGTGAAATAAAGCAGTTTGACGTTTGGTATACTTTTTATTAGAAGTGTTGTTGTACAATAATCAATTTCTCAGTGTTTGGTAACTTTTTGTGTAAAAGTATTGTGAGTTGTGTATAATAACCAAAAAGGGTGCTATGTTCAAATGACTTTTGTATTCATGTGTTTGGTAAAAAGAAAAGTATTTTCATTTTCATTTTCACTTAAATAGGTTTCTTAACCATCACATCTAATAATTATTTTAATTATAAAATAAATAAAGTATCATGTTGAAATTGTTAAATCATTGCTATCAAGAATAAATAGTAAATAAAATTGAAGTATAAAAATTTAATCTCTGATTAATAATGTTAGAAATACAAGGCTTCATGAACTCAATACATATATAATGTCTCATTTGTCTTTATAAAATACTAATGCTTGGACCTAATAGTAACTAAAAGAAGTCAACTAATTTGCTAGTTCTCCTCAAAGACCATTAATTAAAATCCATTAGCTGACCAACACACTTTGAGATTCAAAGTTTGTCCTCTCGGTTTGAGCCTGACCAGTCATACCTAAACTGTTATTACTATTGTTACAGCTGTGCATATTATCAGTAACCAAAAACTTAATTGTTTGCTTTCTCAATAAACAAACCCCAAATACAAGCACAAATGAATCAAAATCCAATCCCCAATCAGAAATAAAACAATATAAAGAAACAAATACCACACAAACCTCCAGATGCTACACAAAGCAAATGTTTGAATTCAAACATAAAAATACATGCATTGACACCCAACCCACAAATTTCAACACAGGTTAACTTATAGTCATAGTGGTTGTTGATAGCTAGCTAGCTGAAGGTCGTTGTTGCTGCTCAACATGACTGTTCTTGATGAACCCAACCCCCAAAAGTGTAGGCTTATTTTATTAATTATTATTGATATAATGTAAGAAAAAAATAATAATAAAAAAGCAAAACGAATTGAGTTTATAGATTGAGGTAAAAAAAAAAAAATCACAAGATTCAGGTTGTGTTTATAGCTATCATATGCAATGGCATGTCCATCACAAGATGCAAAACAAAATTAAAGAAGCCAAAATTCAATTTAATCAATTATTTGGTTGATTGAAACAAACAAGTTAGGGATCATTGATGCAGGCTCATAAATTCTTAAAATGAAATACGAAATTGATTAATTTCATAATTTATTAGTTTGATTTGTACAATAAACCCATTACAGATTGAGAAGCTTCTCTAACCCTCAATAAGGAAGAAAGAAATTGACAAGAAAAATAAACCTAATATTTCTCTTACTTGAATCTTGCGGCTTGTAGAGAGTGCTTTAATCGATCAAAAAACAAAAATTGAAGAACGAATGGAAGAGTGATAGCAATAGAATGAGGAATGTGGAAGAGAGGGCCTAACGACGAACGATAGGAAGAAGAAGAGAGGCGAGCGCGTGAAAGAAAAAGATGGGGTTATTTTCGGAATTTTGAAAGTTTCATTAAAACCAAGTGCCTCTTCAAAATTAATTCTCGTATAATAAAAAAAAATAAAAGCAACTCATTACTTGCTTTCCGTGATTGTTTTATCTCACATCAATTATTCACATAATAAGTGATTTTATTATCCTTTGCCAAATAGATTGGACTTTCAAAATTTTCAAAATAATCATTTATGGTCATAAATAAGCAATGCAAAACGAAGACTTAAAAACATAGAAAGTTTGGAATTTTTAAGTAGAATTTTAGTAGTGGAACCCACAATATGTAAAGTGAGCTAAAACAATCCGTTAAAATCACAATGGGCTAGATTAATGGAATCTAGGAGATTCCAGAATTAACGCGTAATATGCACGCAGACGGTGGTATTTGTCTTCATCTCAAAATTTATGGAAGAACAAATCTTTAACTCAATAAAGAATGAGGCGCAAAAACAAAACCCTCAAACTTGTTCCGATTCGCATTAAAAAAACCCTAATTAATCCCAAATTCTTTACTTTACCCACAATTCAATCACTTTAAAAATACCCTTAGAGATTTCTCGTTTCTCTTTTCTGCCTTTTCCCCACAAAATCGGCAAATTGATAAACCCCGAAAATCCCCCAAATTCCCAGAATTCTTCAAACCCCGAACATGACCAACCCCACCCGACCCGTCACGGGCTACCCGGCCCCGCCCTACGCCCAGCCCAACGGCGGCTATCCATACTCTGCCAACCCGACCCAAACCCAACCCCGAGGCCCCTACTCCAACGCCTACAACCCACGAGCCGCCTTCATCCGTCGCTTCGTCGGCGCCATGATCGCCCTCTTCGTCATTGTCGGCTGCATCCTCCTCGTCGTCTGGCTCATCCTCCGCCCCAAGGTCCCCGACTTCCGAGTCGACTCGCTTTCTCTCTCCAACTTCAACGTCTCCTCCGCCTCGCAGTCCTTGACCGGCACGTGGTCCGTCGGCTTCATGGTCTACAACCCCAACAAGAAGCTCAGTATACGATACGACGACGTCGAGTCCTCTATCTACTACGGCCCCGGCTTCATTTCGGGGACTCGGGTTCCGCCGTTCGCTCAGGGGACTAAGGATCGGACTTCTGTCAACGCGACTTTCTCGGCGGCGAATTCGTTCGTTGGCGCTTCGGTGGCGCGCGGCATCGACGAGGCCAGGGCACGTGGGAGCGTGAGCTTCAACGTGAAGCTTTTGGCTAGGGTTGAGTTTCGGAGAGGTGGGTGGAGGCTGAGGCGGCGGCTCTTGAGGGTTTTGTGCAGTGGCGTGGCAGTTTCTCTTTCGTCGAAAGGCGGATTGGGTACTTTGGCCGGCGGGTCAAGAGATTGCCAGGTTGTTGTTTGAGGGGGGAGCAATGCGTCTGGTGCAAATGGTAATTTTTTTAATCTCTCACTTTTCAATTGAAGTCTCTGAAATTGTGACAAGTTAGGAACGAGGAATGTGTTGTTGTATAATTAGTAGTAAGATGAGTTTGTGGATTTAGGTTAAGTTGTTGTATATATTTTTAACTACAACTCTTTTGTTGTTTCTGGTTAGTGATGGTTGCAATTGAGTTTGTTTTTTTTGTTTCTCCTCCCAAAATACTACATCTTAGCTGAGCTTGTTTGCTTGTTCTACTCAGTTGATTATTGTTGTGTTTTTGATAGAGATCAAGTAGAGCTCATTTGCCTTTAATGGCTCTTGGTGTTTTTTGATGGAGGCTTGCTTATTCAAGAGGATTTGAAAATGGATGGAGGCAACATTATTTAGAAAGAAACAGAGTAGTTGCTTAGAACATCTGTCTCATGCTTGTTTTGGCTTGGGTTATTAACCTCATTGAATCCACCTTACGAGTGGTTGTTTAGAACATCTATAGGCTTTGCCGATCCTAGTGGATTTGAAAATGGTTGGAATATATGTTCAAAAATGAAGAGCTTTTTTTAGGGTTGAGTATGGGATCAATGATCTAATAACAGAGTTGTGTATAGAATGTGTGTAACTTTTAGTTTTAACAGCAATGTCTCCTACTTCTGTGATGTGTGTTATCTATGTCAGAAGAGAAGATTATACCACTCTACCACTTATCAGACTGGTTTAGTTGCAGTTTTTTTCTTTTAATTTATTTGTTAATCAAGTTTGTCTGCCATATTCCTATGTTAAGAATTTATAATTTAGTGAAACTGGCACTTCCCTTTGGAAGGTCTCCACGGTCGGCCCACGCGGATTGTGCAGCTTAGGCTAATGTTTTTTAAGCTTTTTCTTTGTTCCTGTCTGTGGTTCAGTCGTGTAGTTTGCACTTTTCAATCTTTTAGCCCAAATTGCTGACTCCATTAAGCTCTAGTTCACAAAAGGGGTATGGTATTTCCACATCAGAGTTGCATCACATTTCAGCCCTAGAAATTAAGGAGGTTAGGGATTTGCACTAAGGTTTTTGAGTTTGAGTTTGAGTTTCACTTTGGTCCAAATCCAAGTCTCTAGCTTTGCTCTGGGTCTGTAAACGCTTACATATGGTTTAGTCATTGTCGGTAGAACTGGATTCTAATTCAGATATGGAGATTATTTGACGTATAGGGTCTTGTTTAATTTTGAACCCTTGATTCAAGCATAATAAGCCCACTCGATAACATATCCATATACAAATGAATTGTTTCTCTGGGGCAATTCATTTGTGTAAGCCTATTTGTCATCAAAGTTCAAGTCATTGCATTTCTGGCAGGCAGTTTCTCAAACAATAACCAAAGCCAGAGGCTGATTATTTGCTTAAATCAATTACAACATGTAAACATATTTGTGCTATGATCAAATACAGAGTAGAGCTGCTAACTTTCCCTTACATAGATCCACATCGTGACTAATATTAATTCACTTCATTTGCATGTGCAATCAAAGTAATCTCTTCAGATTCTGAAGCACTTGATGCACAGGGACTTCGATTGTCCACACCAACTTCATCTGCAGGAGTTTGTTGTGGGTATAAGAAAGGCCTTGGAGGCATTTGGAGGCTCTCAATTTCTCCTTCAAGCATCTCCACTACTTTATTCATTGAAGGGCGTTCGATAGGCTTCATTTGTATGCACCATAAAGCCACCATCATCATCTTCTTTATGATCTTCTTTTCCTCATCTGTTGCATCATCTCCTATTTCTATGTCCTTTCCTGCCTTCAACTGATCAGAAACCCATGTCGGAAAGTAGATTTGGCTAAATTGGCTTGATTGTTCTATACCCGCATTCAGGTTTTTCCTTCTACCAGCCATTTCCATCAATAGCATTCCGAAACTGTACACATCGGCTTTGTACGAAACACCTCCAATGTTTTTGTAGAACAGTTCTGGAGCAATGTATCCCATGGTTCCTCTTGCTGCAGTCAAAGATACAATGCTATTATCCAATGGGTATAGCTTTGCTAACCCAAAATCAGAGACCTTGGGAGTAAAATTCTCGTCTAGAAGAATGTTGTGAGGCTTGATGTCAAAGTGCAAAATTTGCATGTCACAGCCTTGATGGAGGTAATCAATACCACGAGCCACTCCAAGTGCGATTTCAAATATTTTCTGGCAACTTAAAGACACATCTCTTTGTTGAGAAAAAATGTATTTGTCAAGAGACCCATTAGGCATGAAATCATATACTAGAAAACGTTTTGAACCATCAACACAGAAGCCAATAAGTCGCACCACGTTAACATGACGAATCCTTCCAATGGTACCAACTTCATTAATAAAGTCTTGTCCATTAGTTTTGGACTTACCCAACATCTTGATGGCTACAAGGCCACCACTGCGGAGCTTTGCCTTGTATACAGAGCCATAGCCTCCTTCCCCCAATTTGTCCTTGAAACCTCTGGTCATCTTTTTAATGTCGGAGTAAGAGTACCTTATTGGCATGAGATTATTATTACTTCGCAGAAAGTCTTCTATATTGTCATACATTGACAAGTGCCTTCTTCGCCATCTGTATATTAGCAGTGCAATTAAACAACAAAAACCCAATGAAAATTTGGCTGCCAGGTATATTGCTGCATGGTTCACAAAAATGGAATTAATGAACACGAATTATAATAATGATAATAATAATAATATACTCCTTTGCAAATCCATCTCAATCAAAATAAGAATATTAATGTTCCACTGATCCACACAAGTATTCTCTTACCTAGGGAAGCGACTGCACATCCCAGAAGCTGGCCAAGGTATGATCTGTACTCATACATAGGGAAAAGCCTTTCAAAGTGGAAGAGCGTGTATATGGGGTAAATACGGTATCCTGCAACAGAAGTAAAGAAATCAATCGATCAATGGAATGGCTAAGGTGGTTAGTCAAGCGAAAAGGCCAAAGAAAAGTAAACGTCTATTTACAGAGTTGAGGGATCCACTCGCCTACTTTGTCGATTATGTTCCTTATGATCTTGTTGTACCAAGGGATTTCTCGTGCTACAACATTGCGAAAGAAGACAGTAACATAAGCATAAAGAGAATTCTGGTTAGACCAATATAAATTATACACAAATTATGAAAAGAAAACTGTAACATTAGCTAAGTAACGGTTGGAAATTACAGTTCACCATGCTATCATAGTCATCAAAGTGGTCACTTTGACTTCCAAGAATAAAACTGATATTTGACAATAGTTTCATGGGGCACTACAGTAAAAAAGCCATCTTTAATATATAATTTATAATTTAAAGGTTTGGCAATTGTCTAACCTTCTGGTGAGCATTGAACTCCATTGCCGGTGCTGTTCAGCCGGCAATCAACCCTTGGTCTGCAAGTTTCTGAACATGCATAATTAAGCCATGAGAGTTCAAAGCCATGCGCTATTTCATTATATATTCCTTTGCAAGACGTCATGAGCTCCTCAGTTGAAGGGGACACCATAATCATTAGTGTTATTTTGCAGGAATCCCCCGAATTGGTTAAACTTGAGCCAATTGCATAGCCACGCCGAACCCGAAATTTTATGAAATAAGAATATTTTGTTAAATTGGAGAAAGAAGAATAGTTGTTGACCCCACTGATGCATGGAGCTGTTTCAACAATGAGATCGGAAGGAATCATTGGATTTTCACAGCTCAGGAAGATTATAGACATTGATAATGCTTTTGGGTAATAAAAATAACTGATGAAATCATAAGGAACATAAGCGTCAGAGAAGTTGAAGGGGGCCAAGGAGTAGAGTGGGTGGGAGAAGTAGTTGTCCTTGATCTTGTGAACACCAACATCCACAAGTCGGATTGTGAAGTTATTGTAATTGATTGCTTGTACATAATACTTTCCTGAAAACAAGGATAGCACTGCATGATGAGTAGTACCATTTCCCTTGGCCTCACAAGATAGCTCGAACCTTTTGTTGCCGCAGTGTTTAGAATCTCCTTTCAATCGGAATGGATAGCTTATGTTAATATTTCCACAAGAACGGGTACAATCAGAGTTATCATGAGCTTTGTTAGCTGTAATATTATTGGAAGCTGTTTGGGAACAAGAGGAAAGAAGAAGAAGGAGCACTGTGTAAGCAGCAAATAGGAGACTTCCTCCAGACATGCTGTCAGAGCACAACGGATATTTCCAATTAGTGCAGTTTTGACTCTTTAAAGAGATAATATAAAGTTTTTTTTTTTTTGGTTTTTGGTTTTGTTTTTTTTGGGTGCATAATCAGATAAAAATTAAGAGATCACCGTACACGTCGGGCATTGACTAAAACATCCAGAAGGAGTGGGGCCCATGTCATCTCAAGTAATCCACACAACGAAAAGAAAAAAAGAAACCCAAGTCCATATATCATATCGTATCATCTTCAAGGATACTTGTACGCTGCAAATAATTTATTGCCATCATGAATTTCTCACGGTGGTTGCTCATGATAGTCGTAATAGTAGTAGATGCACTCAATGATGGAGTAGGCCATGAAGATTGCAGAGAAACAAGATGTCACCTCAACGGCCCAGCCATCCGATACCCATTTCGCCTTAAAGGTAGGCAGCCAATCCCTTGCGCCTTCCGGGGATTTGATGTTTCATGCACTGACCACAACGAGACTATACTTGAGTTACCATCGTCGTCAGCTAAGTTCAGTGTTTATGAGATTAACTACAGATCTCATGCAATTAGAGGAACACCTTATGTATTTTATGAAAATGTTTATGAAGGTTGCTTGCCAAGGGAGTTGTTTTACAGTACTGGTTCTTATCCCCTTGAATTCGTAGGCCCCGCAACCTTATTCAGTTGTCCACCGTCAACAGTAAGAGATGAATATGTTAACACATCTGTGTGTATGGCGAGATTGAGCCCATGCCATGGCAACAATTCTGGTAACCATCTTTACGCTGTCACTGGTGATTATTGTTCCTTTGATGAAATACCCTTAGTGTCTTGTATCAAGGTGCATGACCACACATCAGATCCTGCATACAAATATGATGCGATGGGAGAATTCTTATTGCATTGGTCCATTCCATCATGTGAACATTATTGCAAAGGTATTTTACACTCCAAGTTTACTTTCCAACTATAATTTCAAGATTAATTGAAGATTCTATATGCAAACTATAATTTTGGATTTCATTGATTTGAAAACCGGCCCTTATTTCATGAACAACTTTTACAGGTCGTAATCTTAAAAGGACACATCTGAAGATATTAGGTAAGCTATATCCGCAGACCTTCATTTCATCTAATTTCTTTTTTTTCTTCTTCCTTTTTCTTTCTTTTATGAACATAATGGTGAGGAAATTAATCAAGGATATGTTTGGAACAGAGTTTAAAATGGCTAAAAACCCTTTAAAAAACGTTTGACACAAAAAGAAAATATTTGCAGGTATTTGCGCACTGTGTTTAGTTCTAATAGCGACGGGGACGACAATCTGCTATGTCTACAACTCAAACAAAAAGGAAAAAGAAAATCAGCTTAGAATTGAAAGATTTTTGGATGAATACAGAGCGATGAAGCCAAGTAGATACTCCTATGCTGATATTAAGAGGATAACAAGTCAATTCAAGGAAAAGTTGGGTCAAGGGGCCTACGGAACAGTGTTCAAAGGAAAGCTTTCCTCTGAGTTACTTGTTGCTGTGAAAATCCTCAACAATTCAAATGAAAATGGGGAAGATTTCATAAACGAAGTGGGGACAATGTGTCAAATCCACCATGTCAATGTGGTTCGCTTGGTTGGAGTTTGTGCTGACGGATTTATTCGTGCTCTTGTTTACGAATACTTACCAAATGGTTCTTTGCAAAATTTCTTATCATCAGCAGATAATAAGAATTCATTCATTGGTTGGGATAAGTTGCAAGATATCGCTCTAGGAATAGCTAAAGGAATTGAATATCTTCACCAAGGATGCGACCAACGAATCCTGCACTTCGATATCAAACCACATAATGTATTGCTAGACCAAGATTTCACTCCAAAAGTTTCTGATTTGGTTTAGCCAAGTTTTGTGCTAAGGATCAAAGTGCAATATCGATGACTACAGCCAGGGGGACCATGGGCTACATTGCACCCGAAATCTTCTCAAGGAACTTCGGCAATGTCTCCTACAAGTCAGATGTCTATAGTTTTGGAATATTGTTGCTTGAAATGGTTGGAGGAAGAAAAAACTTTAAAGTCCTGGAAGACTCCACTAGCCAAGTCTACTTCCCAGAATGGATCTATAACCTTTTAGTGCAAGGCAACGACCTACGAATCCATATTGGGGACGAGGAAGGATATGTTACAATTGCTAGGAAACTTGCTATTGTGGGTTTGTGGTGCATCCAGTGGCATCCCATGGATCGTCCTTCCATGAAAGTTGTAGTTCAAATGTTGGAAAGAGAAGGTGAGCATCTAGCACTTCGAGTTGAAGGAGAATATAATGAACAGACCTCTACGCTGAGGAAGCACATGTGCCTGCATGGATTATACCACTCACTTCCGAGATGAGTCAATAAATTAAGAAGATAGTATGTTATTATAATAAGATTGTTATGTTATTGTCGTATGTTAAGCAGATAGTACTAGTTAATTAAGAAACTGGTTTGAGTTCAATAAATTTCAATGTAAAGTATTAATTAAATAGCAATAATTCATCAAACTTGCAGTACATGTTATAATTGAGACTAAGAAGCGATATTGAATTATAGAAAGGAAAAAAAGGGTGACCCATGATACATGCTATAATTAATTTGAGGATATAAAGCCATATTGTGCTTGAGCATATACCAAAGTGTATAAAATTTTTAGTATTTATATTTTATTTTTCATACAAACACTTATATGAAGGAAGAAGAATTGAATATTGATCTTCCGGGATAAAAATAAATGATCTTAATCATTAGAACTACACACTCCTTGTAATATTAAATTTTCTTCAACATGTCAGTGTAATATTTAGATGTGGGTACATCAATATTTCATGTGAACCCCTCTATTTAATTATTATTTTACAGTTTTTATCCAAAAGCTCTAACCTCTTATTATTAAGTTATTACAACACTAGCCATTACTATATGCGCACTGCACAATGTTATCTTATTAACCAAAAGATTCATGATTTAGGTCATTACTCAAAGATGATCCTTACAAAAAGTTACCTTAATAAATAGATGAACTCAATACTTCTTATAAATGACGATTACCTAAAAAATGAATGATTCAAATCATGTGATGACATTGTGAAATAAACTCGAATAGATATTTTTCCCCTTAGTATTTGAATGGTCGTGTAGTTTAGATATCCAAATAAATTATTTTTGGTCCATTCCCATCAACAACACAATAAACTAGTCAACAAGGTGCAGAAGAGTCCATGTATTGTGCTCAAAACTTCAAATACAGCTGTTATACTGTATGTACATGCTGAAACACCAGAATAGTCCACAAAGTTTGTCAGCACCAACGAGAAACTTGGACCATTTAGTTGGCCTGAAATTTCCAAAAAGTCTTTGGGCATTTCCACAATGCTTTTCCAACCCAGACAACTACTTCATTCCAACCCATTCAAGTGAGGAAGCAATATTTTCTGCATTAATTTGATGAAATGAATTATATCGATCAATATCATTAAAATGACTCCACATTTAATTATCATATGATAAAACCTGTTACTTTTTAATTTTGATTAAAATTATAAAAGATGATAATAGAAAAATAACTAAAAAAAAAAAAAATGAAAGTTGGACTTATGGTCGGACTTTTAACTTAAAATACGAAATTAAATGATTGTGAATTATTTCATACTTCTCCATAAGGAGGATATGTGGACAAGTACAAGTTGATTTTCCTACAAGGAATCCTAACTAGGTAACTACTCTAGTTAGGCAACGGGAATCACACCAAGAAATTAGAGCTCACACCATTTTGATCTATATATATATATATTCTAAGTTTAAAGAGCACGTACGTTAATGCTATAAGAATTCATTCTTTAGTTGCAAGATATCACTTTGGAATAGCCAAACGAATTGAATATCTTTGCCTAGGGGGTCACCATCAAATCACCATCAAATCCTCCACTTCCGATATAACACCACATAATATGTATTTCTTAGATATCCAAACAAGAAGTTAATACAATGCTAACCAATAGTTTAGGTCTACTTAATAATATTATTAAAATGATCTGAAGCGTTCATTTTTTAGATCATGAATTAACATTCTAACATAACTACAATAAACTAGTCTATATATTATTTTAAAGGGAATAGACCATTCTCTCTGCTAAACTCGAAGGTGCAGAAGATACCAAGTATGTGCTCAAAACTGTTGATTAATATTCAAACACAACTATTATGAGAGATACTTGTCTATTTATCATTGTTCACATTCTGTGACACCCCAAGGAAATTTCATTTCAGGTGAAGAAGACCAATGAAATTTCCATAAAGTTTTTGGGCTAGTGAAGCAAGAAGCCAAGTGTAGGCAACGTAGAGGAAGACTTTGACCATATACTCATGTTATGTGGTTCTCATCCGATTCCAAAAGAAAAAAGGACAAAAAGAAAAATAAAACCAAAAAAGTTCAATGAGAACTAAACATTTGTTCACATTCTGAGACACCCCAAGGAAATTTCATTTCAGGTGAAGAAGACTAATGAAATTTCCATAAGGTTTTTTTGGGCCTAGTGAAGCAAGAAGCCAAGTGTAGGCAACGTAGGGGAAGACTTTGACTATATACTCATGTTATGTGGTTCTTATCCTATTCCAAAAGCAAAAAAGGACAAAAAGAAAAATAAAACAAAGAAAGTTCAATGAGAACTAAACACTTGTCCACATTTTGAGACACTCCAAGGAAATTTCCTTTTAGGTGAAGAAGACTAATGAAATTTCCATAAGGTTTTTGGGGTCTAGTGAAGCAAGAAGCCAAGTGTAGGCAATGTAGAGGAAGACTTTGACCATATACTCATGTTATGTGGTTCTCATCCTATTCCCAAAGAAAAAGGACAAAAAGAAAAAGAAAATGAAGAAAGTTCAATGAGAACTAAACAATTGTTCTACAAAAGACAACTACTTAAGCTTGGGAATCTCTCCAACCCACTCCTCAGGTCAGGAAATATTTTCTGCATTAGTGATTATTTGGACTTTACTAGTCGTTTGGGTCTTAATAATATCATTAAAATGGATCTGAATCATCTTCTTTGATTTCTCTCTATCATGATCTACTTGACTTTTTTTCTAGGCATGCAATCTCATTTAAATTTCATCTAAAGGAGAAAAAATTGACACATCAAACATAGATTATTTTTAAATAAACTAAAAATTTGCTTCACACCCAAAACAAGCATTACAAAACGTTAAAATAGATTGTTGCTCTCTTCCCATCGCCTCCCCCTTTCAACTTCAAAAAGCAAACCAAACCATGCAAGAAGAACCAGCAGCTCATAGCTATGACATGTTCTTCAAATTTCACACTGTTACCTGTTTAAAGAATACTAGTGTCTTAGTTACTTAATTCAATTTTGCTTCAATATCTTGCAATTTCTCTCACCATACACAAGATTTTCTTCCTCCATTCTAAGTACAAGATACGATGATTTTACAAGAAAACATATGAAATAATCAAATCTGACAATGTGCCCATTAATCAAAACCTAAGAACATCTCCAGGGGAGATGTCAAATGCAAAATGTTAAATTTGAATTTGATGGCTTATGTGACAATTTGACACTCTGAAAAAAATTTAACTCGACCCAAAATGCCAAATATCATATTATTTTATTATGTTTTAAAAAGTAAATGGGACCCATATAATGCATAAAATTTTAAAAGAGAGAAAATAATAGTGGGGTCCATGACTAAAATAATATTTGACATCAAGCTTTTTGATATGTTATTTTTGACATATATCTTCTTGCCTTCAAATTCATGTAGGATTTGACTACTCCTAACCTTCAATTTTTGTCATTTCATAGCCATGTGGCAATTTGACATATCAGGTGGAGATGCTCTAATAAAGTAAAAGTAATCTTTGGTAGCTTCCCAAATAATAAGATAGAGATCTTATTTTGTATTTCTTTTGTGGCCAAGATTGGAGATTTGATTGTTTCTCGGTGCTTACCCACCCAAAATCCATGGTATCTTCCAATTTGTTACTATAAGAAAAATATTAAGCATTAAAAAAAAAAGGTACTCGATTGTTGGTGTCAATTTGAAAGCATGAATAAGAATTTAGAAAAATTAGGTATTGAACATAATTATCCTTACTAATTAGTATTTGAGACAAGCAGTATTTTTGTTTGCTTTTACAGCTCGGATCAGGTGAGAACAGCTATGTGAGAACCTTATATGAGAATCAATCATAGCCATTGAAATGCATCTGGACGGTTTAGGAGAAAAAGCAAGCTTAGGGTGCAAACATGTAGGTTGCAGTTTCCCCTTAGCCCGATGTGTCAAGTCGCGCCTCTATCGGAAAAAAAAGAGCCTTTGATCTTCATTATAGTCGCGCCTTTCTTTAAATTAATTTATGAATGAACCATAATTGTAACACCCAAAAGTTCACATATCAGACCAAATTTGTGTATTTCTCTTCTCTTGTCGCAGAAACTCCCTAGTATAATGTTTCTCTTTCACTTCCTCTTCTGTTGTCGCAGAACCTCCCTCATCTAGTCTTTCTATTTCCCAGCCATCCAAAGTGATCTGAACGTCTGAATCGGTACGTTTCTCTCTCTCTCTCTCTCTCTCTCTCTCTCTCTCTCTCTCTCATATTAAGGTTTGCATGTTATATTGCATTCACTTAATGTTTAAATTTTGTTTAGGATTTTAGGGCTTTGATTTTCTGGGTAAGAGTACTCTTTCTCTGTAGTAGTTGTGTTTGCAAAAATGTAAGTTGGCTTCAGTTGCTTTTTGTGTTGTGTTTTCTAGTTTCTAGTAATTTGTTGAAGCATAGTAACTCGTTTTTAAAGTTTTGCTACGATTTAAATATTCTTCCTTTTTTCAAAATCTGGGTTTTTTTTGCAATTTTTTGTAATTTTTTTTGGTAATTTGTTGAAGTGTAGATTCACAGATGTTGCTTCTTCCCCTTTTTTTTTTTTTTTGCATTCTGCTTGTTGGTTGTCTTTTCTTAAAATTCCATGAACCTTTGTCGTTTGCTTTGACCTTTATTGTAATCCTGCTTTGCCCATCTAGTGGTGTGAGTGTAGGGCATCATTTTAGTGATTTAATGGGGCTTGAAAAACAAATAATAAGTACTATTAGAAGTAGAACTCATAAGAGAAAACTGAAAATCTTAACTGTGAATATGAGATGATTTGGGATGCATAAGGATCAATGCATCTTGTAGTAGGTATCAATTATGTATCTTAATGTGTTGAAAATAGTGTTGGTAGGTATCAGTTCTGTATCTTAATGTGTTGAAAACATGTGTTGAAAATAGTGTTAATATGTATCAATTATGTATCTTAATGTGTTGAAAATAGTGTTTGTAGGTATTAATTATGTATTTTAATGTGATGAAGATGTGTTGATAATATTGTGAGTAGGTATCACTTATGTATCTTAATGTGTTCATAATATTGTGAATAGGTATCACTTCTCTTTCTTAAGCAAGGTGTCTGTTGCAGGTATAAAATGGAGTTAGAGGTCTATTCTGCGTGGGTGAATAATATGTGTGTGGCGACACAATCCTATGTAATTTTGGGGCGCATTTCAGTGACTCGCTTATGAAAAGATTTAGAAAGAGCTGTTTAGGGCACCTGTTGGGCCTCCATAAAATTGCATTTAGTGTTAATGCCCGATCTCGATGACTGTTGATTACATACAGCTTATTAGGTTTTACATACGAGTTTTGGGAAGATAATACTTTTATATGTTGTGAAGCACTTCCAATACGGTCTGCCCAGATTCCTTTCAGATCTGGAAAATAGCATCACCATCTCAGCATTGCAGTGCCAACACCTATTTGCTTCAGTATTTGTTGAAGAAATCGACATCGCTTTGTCCAAAAGTGAAAATGAAGAAAACAGAAGAATTCAACTCTTCCAAATATTTGCTCAAAACCCAAATTATTTTCCTTCAATTTTGAAAAGGAATTGTATTTTATTTTTTGGTCTAAACATATATGGAGTTTGAAGTTTGAATTGAGATTTTAGGGCCTTTTTTGGTCCTAACAATCTGTGAGCGGGAAATTCGAATTTTCCAGGATTTTTAAAATTTTTAAACCCTAATCCATGAGCTGGAAAGAAGAGCATTATTGTGGGGACTTTTTTGTATATTTTTTTTTACCCTAAACCCTCCACAGTAAACACCAGGTGCCCAACCCCTAAACCCTTAAAATTGATCTTTAAATCAAAATTTAAGTGAAAATGAATAAAAATTGGAAGTGGCGTATGGCGGCATCGGAATGCGCCCCCAGTTGCTGAGGTTCGCAGCTCCTCACTCCAGCGCCGACACTTGGCATTTCCTGATTACTTTATTACTTCTTCTTTTTTGGGTTCCAAAATTCATAAAAAATGCAGGAAAAATATGGGTAAAATTCCTAAGTATCTATAGGGAAGAATACTTCGTAAGGAAAGTACAATACTAGGTTTATGAGTGATTGAAAAATAAAATTAGGGAGCGAACCCTAGAAGTGGATGATGCAAATGAAAACACTAGTACACTTTGTAAACCCTACACTCTTATTTGTTCGATCACATTAATCCCGTAGCCAAATTTGTATGCCGCGGCCTTTTTTGGGATATGTCATCGAAGGGAATCTCGTCACAATCCTGAAGGATTTTTTTAAGAATTTTTCCCCTTTAAATTCAATTTTTAAATGAATATTTAAGTGAAAATGAATTAAAAATTGGAAAAGTGGCATGTTGTGGCATGGGAATGCGCCGCGTGTCACTGAGGTTGGCAGTTCCAATCTCCAGTGCCGACACATGGCATTTCCTGATTACTTTATTCATTTTTTTTTGTTCCAAAATTCATAAAAACTGCAGGAAAAATTCAAAAAATATGGGGAAAATTCCTAAGTATCTACGAGGAATAATACTTCGTTAGGAGAATGATAGTGAAAAGAGATTTCCAGATTACTTTATTCTTATTTTTTTGGTTGCAAAAATCATTACAAATGCAAGAAAAATCCGAAAATAATGGGAAAATTTCATACTGGGTTATAATCAATATGGGGAAACCCCTATACTTATTTCCCTCCTTAAATTCGATATTGAAATCATTATGTTAGTGAAAAGGGAATTCCGGATTACATTATTCATTTTTTGGTTGTTGCAACAATCGTAAAAAATGCAGGAAAAATCCGAAAATAATGGGGAAATTTCCTACTGGGTTATAATCAATATTGGAAATGTAACACCCCAACTCCAAATTAAACCCCTTATTTAAGTTATTTAAATTATTTAAGGAAAATTACAAATTTACCCTTGAGATAAGGGCATTTTGATCATTTTCTTAACCGGAGAGAGTTTGGGGCAGTGACTAGTATTTTTGGATAGGTCGTACTGAGATGAGTTCGTAAACACGTAGTGGACTCGAATCGGAGTTGTAACGAGAGAGATATGGTCAAAAGAAACCCAGTGGCGCAATCGTAA
>NC_047655.1:11498720-11562508 GCF_902201215.1 Prunus dulcis | reverse complement strand
GACAAAGAGTCCCCCGTCACGCGCTAAAGTTTGCGCGACGATAAACATATGTTCGTCTCGCAATATATATTATTTTATAATATATATTATATATACACATATATATTTGAAATTGACGATCGAGTTAGAGTATTGTTTCATATAGGGTCCTGGAGTGTGGGTGTAAAAATTCATCAAAATCGGAATTAAAATAACCGTTAAATCATGAGTTATCATTTATAACCGTTCAAAAGTTTTGTCCCGTTACTTGATCTCTGAATGTTTTTTTTTTTTCGATTTTTGGGGTCTAAGATCTCGAAGTACAAATAAACGAGTTTGACGGCTGGATTGCTGAAACAACTTTCGTAGAATGCGTTTGGCATAGCAACCATATATTCACAAACAATAACTAGTTTACTTATACATTCGTTAAACATAACATAACATGATGTCATATCACCCTAGTGTAAACATCTGAAATTGAAGATCAAATTGACCAATTGTATTCATATAGGGTAAAGAAAAGTAGCTGCAAAAAATTACACAAATCAGAGCTAAAATAACCGTTAAATCTTGACTTTTCATTTACAACCGTCGACAAGTTTCGTCCTGTTACTCTATCTCTGAATGTTTGTTTTTTTCGATTTTTGGCATATACGATCTCGAAGTGTAAAAAAACAATTTTGCCGGTTGGATCATGAAAACTAGTTTCGGGTTTAGGGTTTCTGCTGTTTAGGGTTTAGGGTTTAGGGTTCATGGTTTGCGCGACGAATAACCTTGTTTAGTCGCACAAGACAGCGCGACAAAGTGTATACTTCGTCGCGCAATATAGCCAGAACTTTCACATTTCAGTCTCTCCCTCTTCGGATACTTAGCGAAATTTTTTTTTGGAAGGTTTTGCGCGACGCGGGACGTATGTGTCGCACAAGAGTTCAATCTCGCCCCCAAACCCTAAACCCTAAACCCAAACCCTAAACCCCAATTTTTTGGCGGACTGCCAACATTGCGCGACGAAAACATATGTTGCGTCGCGCAAGAATTCAATCTCGCCCGCGAAACCCTAAACCCCAAATTTTTGGCGGACTGCCAACATTGCGCGACGAAAATTAAGCCTGCGTCGCGCAAGAATTCAATCTCGCCCGCGAAACCCTAAACCCCAAATTTTTAGGCGGACTGCCAACATTGCGCGACGAAGTTAGTAATTTCTGCGTCGCGCAAAAACTATATTTTAACATTGCGCGACGGAAGATATATTTTTTTCGTCGCGCATGGGTCATTTAAAATTTCTTGCGCGACGAAATCTCTTGTTCGTCGCGCAAAAAATCGAATAAAATTTCAGAAACCACGCGATGGCCTCCTTCTTCCCCAGTTTCTGAAAATCCTCAGCTCCGCCGTCTCTCTCCGCGCCGCAGCCGCTGCCTCCTACCTCGGTGGAATTGGACCGCGCCCGCGACGAAGGTGTACCCCCGAGCCCCCCCGCCGTCACCGTCGTGCCAGCCGCCGCGTTTTCTTCGGTTTTGGCCGAATCTCCTCCGCCATGATTCTCCCTCCTCCGGCGACCAATTCCGCCACCTCAGGTATGGTTTCTGTCCTATTTTTCATGCTTTAGCTGAATGTTGGGTAGGATTTGTGAATTTGTTGCACTAGGCCGCTTAATTTGAACCCCTAAGTTTTGGCCGGATTTTGATTTTCAATTCCGGCCACTTCCGGCCATTTTTCGGGGTATGCCCGAGAACAAAAGCGGCTCCAATTGATGTTTTGAACCTAGGGTAGGAACCTTGGCCCTTAGTTTTAAGAATTTTCCGGCGATTGGTATCGCTTTGGACACCCGCTTGGGGCGGCGCGTGGGGCGGCGCGTGGCTGACTGCCGCCACCTGAATTAGGTCCTACTGCAATCCTGTAGTTGTCACGAGCGCATAGGTGTTTTCGGATTGGAATTTGGTTACCGTTTGCGTCTCGAATGGATTTTGCCGATTGTGCGATTTCTGGGGTTGTTATGTTCGGACCGTTGGATCGAACTCAAACTCACGTATGGTGTACCTTGTATTTCTTGGATCGTCTACGATTCGACGGATCGTGGATCGGAGTCCCGGATTCTCCGAACTCGCAAACCCTAGGTCAATAATGTGAATAAAATTGTATGTGTTTTCATATATTTGTATATTTTATTAATTTGTATGTGTATTAATGAAATTGTGCAGATGTCAGACCTGATTACACGTCGTAGGGCGGGGACGACCACGCAGGGTTCGGAGCCCCCGACTCAGCTGACAGCTGCTGCCACTGCTGCAGCATCTGCTGCCACTGCGCCAGCATTGATGGACCACTTGGCAGTTGGACCTGCGGGGTCGCAGGCGCCTGCCTCATCAGCGTCATCAGTGGCGCAGCCTGTTAGCGCCAGGCGGCGTCATCGGCCCGCCAGCACCACCGACGCCACATCCACTGATACGTCGGGGTCACAGCCAGGTATAGTTTTCCTTTTTCTCCATTTAATTTTATTGTTATTTCTTGTTTTTGTGTGTGTGTGTATTTGATTGTTCAATTTGTTATTTATTTAACATTCATGTCATCCTTCTTTGCAGCCAAGAAGAACACCCGAGGGCCGTGTCGGCAGTTGAAGACGGCTAAGGTCACCCGGGTGACCAACAGTCGTATTAACATCGGATACGACGAGCGACATCGGGCTGCACCGACGGCGGAGTTGCATAGCTCCTTGGCCCACGACATTGGTCATGTCATTCGGAGCTATTGCCCGATGCAATGGAAGTCTTGGAAGGTGATGCCTGACGAGACCAAGACTGAGGTTCGCGTCTAGTTGTCGGTATGTAGGCCTTTTCATTCTTTTTCTTTCAAACGTTAAATTTATATTATTTAAATGTATGTAATTAATTTATTGCAGACGAACTACAACTTGGAGGACCTTGATGAAGAGTCGTTGGCGTACGTCAACAGACTCTTCTCTGAGAGGCACAAGCAATGGAAGAGCGACTTGCACCACCATTTTGAGGCGTTCGATGATCCGCAAGTCGCCCTTCAAGAGGGGTGCCCGAAAGAGCTTGAGGGGCGGGAGGATAGTTGGGCGTGGCTCTGCTCTCATTTTCAGGCGCCCGCTTTTGTGGTAATTTTTTATATTTATTTTTATTTTCTTACTAATGTTTATTTACTTTTTTATATTTAATTTAAATTTCAACTAATACATTTTATTTTTTGTATAACAGAATAAAGCCAAAGTCAATAAGGGCAATAGGAAGAAGAAGACTCTTCTCCATCATTCGGGTTCCAGGCCCTTCTCCTATAGGATGGATGCCCGGCGTCAGGTAATAATAAAATAATTTTTTTTAATTTTTAATTTTTAATTATTCTTAATTTATTTTTTCGTTCTAATATTTTTCTTCTTTTGTTCAATTTAGGGAGGGTCCAAATTCCCAGAGATCGACGTATTTGGCGACGTTTATGTTCGACCTGGGAATGAATTGGCCGAGTCCCTTCATGTAAGTGTTATTTATTTTTAATTCTTATGTTACGCATTCAACTTTAAAGGTTATTATATGAATGTTTGAATTTATATTTTATGTTATGCTAAACAGACGACGATGGTGGAGAGGAGCCAGTTGGTTCTTCAGGAGTCTGCCTCCCAACTTCCTCCCGATACTCCGATCGAGTCTGTGGATCCTCCACAGGATGCTGGGTTTCAGATCTTGACGGAGACATTGGATCAGACTCTAGGGAGGAGACCGGGGACATATTGTCGAGGGATGGGGAATGCCAGGCAGAGGGAACCCAGACCCCGTTCATCAGCGCAGTCAAACAGTCAGGTCACTGTTTTGACAGCAGAGGTGGCCACTCTTCGGAGCCAGATGTCGGTCATTCTGCAGTCCCTCGTACAATCCGGCATTCCAGTCCCAAATTTTAATGTGCCGACCTCCAGCCCGTCCATCCCGAGCATCCCCACCAGATGCCGGCCCGTGTAGATCCCCAGACCTCTGAACCGCATGTGCCAGACGATAATGTAGATTTTGGAACATTATTCGATTAGTTTTTTTATTTTTCGTAATTATTTTTTAAATCTTTCTCTTGTAGCATACATTTATTTTATATAATAAATTTGTTATTTACATAAATTTTTTTATGATTAAAATTTCAATTTATTACCCAAAAAAAAAAAACCAAATTTATTTTTTTATAAAATAAAACAAAAGTATATTATTATTATTATATATTAATTTATATATATTAATTTTGCGCGACGAACAATTTGTCGTCGCGCAAATTCATATATTCCGAAAAAATAATGTTTTATTTTTTTATATAAATATAATTATTTGCGCGACGAAAGCTTCGTCGTCGCGCAAAATTATTAGGAACGTAGCGCGCGACGCAGTATACTGTCGCGCAAAATTTTACGCGCAAAGATCTTGTCGTCGCGCAGAAGTTTTGGGCACGTATCGCGCGACGTAGTCTAGCGTCGCGCAAAATTTTACGCGCCAACATCTTGTCGTCGCGCAATATTTTTACGAATTGCGCGACGATGGTCTCTTAGTGCCGCAAATGTCTACGAGACGTCTTGCGCGACGAAAACTATTCGCCGTGCATTGTTGTGGCGACGAAGACTATTTCGTCGCGCGTAATTTTGTGCGACGAACAATTTTGTCATCTCTGAACCTTTGGTGTAACGAAGGGTGAGCGTCGCACTCAATTGCGCGACGCATGGATAAAATCTGTCGCGCAAAGTCTTTCTTCACGACCTTTGCGCAACAGATTGCGCGCGACGATTTTTTTGTCGCGCTTTTTTTTGTGCGACAATATGTTAGTTTGTGCGACGAAATTATCTTCGTCGCGCAAATACTAAAATGTAGTGGTGAAATACTTTGCTTTTATGTATACACGCTGACTTGGAGGACTTTTATTGAGGAGCCCAATATTGATGTCATAGATCCATTATATCTAAACAAAATAGGACCTACATCTAAGAAGCCCTAATTTAATTGATTGGTCAAATGATATCGGATTCAAGTAATTTTTTTATAGAGATGATCTTTGAATGAATATCTACAAAATAGACGTTTGAATTAGTGAAATACTATGCGGAGTGGGCCTTACAAGGGTGTCCCTCAAATAAGTTTATTTGAGGGATCCCTCAATGGAAACTCTCTGTATATATATAGGGCTTGATTTAATTGCAGAGTTTATTTATCGGGACGGATAATTCTAAGTTCATAACTTATGAGATATTATAGCTAGTTCCCCAAGTATTTAGTGACACAAAGAAGACTGTCTAATAAATTGTGCATGTATAACTCACATTGTAATTTATGTTGTATTACCTGACTTCATTTGTATAGGTGCATGGGATGAGACATTTCCCATGAAAATTTGTCTTTTATTTGCTTATACAGAAAAACAAACAAATAAACAAGCAAACAAGTTGTGAAGATGCATTTTCTATATCAATTACTGTGTGGATTAGTGCATTGTTTTTATGAAGATATATAGAGAAATAGAGTCTCACTTAAAACTTAGATTATGGGAAGGAGGAGGTATGGGGTTATAAAGTTATTGAAACCTTAGGTAAGAAATGCATACTATGATTCATTTAGCATGCTTAGATCAGGTACCATGCAAGGATAAGAAAATGTTGAAAGATGTAGTAAATTATTGCTTCCTTTAACAATTCATACACTATCTTGTAATGTTCAAAAGCAAAAGCAAAAGTAGGATGTTTCCGATACAAAAAAAATTATGTATGTGTTCTTCTCCCACAATTATATCCCTTTTAGTGCTGCTAAATCCATACATTATTAGGAAATGGTGGATGCTAGATGTGAAAGCTTGAGATCTACTTTGTTGGAAAAGTGAAAGACTTGCATATGAGATTCTAGTGTTACCTCTTTGTTCTAGTTGGTTCTGGAAGTCACAATCAATAGGAATAAGATCTAAAGAGCACTTCCACTCAACATGCCACCCTAAAGTCCTTGTGTTGTAAAATCCATAAATAAATAAAATTAAGAGTAAATTAAGCTAACATGAAAATGAATTATTAAATAATGTTACAACAACCAACATTAACCATAGCATAGCCCACATCTTAGACTCAAAACAATTTAGAACAATAGCATTTTGTGTCATATTGGTAAGCCAAGTGGATGTATACATGTGACATAATTTGTCGTGAGAGATAGATAAGCTAGTATTATCATAGTACCCAAATTTGATTTTAAAGCCAAGAAGGACTGCTTTGGCACAATTTGTGACCAATATTAATTTTGTCATTGAGAAATTGGTCACTAAATGACTTTTTTTGTTGCAGTGATTTCTTCCACACTTCTTTGGTCCTATTCTTTCCATATTTTCCTCTATATTGAACAAAATATAAAAACTAAAAATACAAGACATATGGTTAACGAATGAGCATTAACACCATCTTCAAAATTTAAAACTAAGGTGAACAGTGTCTAGTCCAGTGAAAAATGGCCTTAACTTGTAGAATAATTGTTTCATGTAGGTTTCAAACCTTCATGACACATTGGTAATGTGTGTGAAAGAAACTCCCCCCCTCCCCCCTATGACTATCGCTTTAAAAAATATCAGATTGCATCCTTAATGTTTTGTTTTGTCATTCTTGGTCCTAAAGGTTAGTATGCATGATCACAAATGGTCCCTGCCATTAGGTTCCGTCAAAAACTCTGTTAGTTTGCTGACGTGGCATATATGTATATCACAAAACATCCTTGAGGTTCACACACCTATCACAAATGGTTCTTATGAAATGTTTTAATTTTTTAAATTTAAAATTCAAAAAATATTTGTTTTCTTTTTAAAATTTTATAAATTATAATTATTTTAAAAAATATATTAAATTTTAAATACATGTGACACTATATTATTGTAGATGTTGGCTCCATATATATGCCACATCAACAAACTAATGAAATTTTTTAAAAATAATTTAAAATTCATAAAATTTAGAAATGAAAAAAACTAAAGGTTTAGGGTTCATAAATGGTCCTCAAGATTAAAATCCTTCTATAAATGATTTTTTCATTTATAAATAATTTTAAAAAGAAAACCAAAATTTATGAATTTTAAATTAAAATATAAAAAAAAATTCATAGGGACCATTTGTGATAAGTTTGTAAACCTCATGGATGTTTTGTGATATATATGTATGCTACGTCAGCAAATTAACAGAGTTTTTAACAGAACCTAACGGCAGGGACCATTTGTGATTGCATATACTAACCTTGAGGACCATAAGTGACACAAAAAAACATTAAGGATACAATCTGATAGTTTCGTAAACCTTAAGGACGTTTTGTGATAATAGATAAAAAAAATTGAATATATTTTTGTTTTAAAAAAGTTCATTTTCATTGCCCAACCCTCGTGGGCGGACTTGGGTTGGGGTATTGAAACCCATGTCTGGCTGACCTAAATAAATTATACGCTTGAAATAGTCTAGTCCAAACTTGACTCTCAAGTCAAGCCAGATATTTTAGGGCCAAGCCCACTAATCACTATGGTATAAAATATTTTTTCCTTCACTTTTTTGTTGGGAGTTTTAGTTTTAACACACTATAACTTACTAATTTTCTAAATAGGAATCCAATTTCATCTAATTAGGATAAAGCAAAAGACCAAAATGTAGTACCTAATTTTACAATCATGTAATTTAAAAACCTCAAAATTACAAAAGATGCAATTATTAAATACTGCTAAATTTCACTATTTCATTTTAACCCAAAGCTCCAGTTGTCAGCATTCAACAACCAAAGCCGAAAAAGGACACGTCAGTTGTGAGCCCAAGCCCAACTCCTACAGCCCAACCACAAACGACATCAACTTCCACCTTCCACCCCAAAAGACATAAGCTTCAAATGGCAACAAAAACTGCTACGACATCCAAAAATCGAACTCACGCTACGACTTCAAAAACCACTCAACCCATCTTCTCTATATTCCCACTTCATTATCCTTGAAACCGCTAAAAAACTCTGTGAAAATTTTGCTCTGAAAGTCTCACGCTCTGAAATCAAACACAAATCAAAAATAGACCACCAACATCGATGAAAATGTAAGAAACTCTCTTCTCCTTCATCTATTTTAGGAACTACATTGCATATTCTGCACCCTACATAATAGTTTTAGGTATTTTACCTTCAAAATCTGAATGGGTTTATGCATGCATGCATCAGGCTTTTGGGTTAAGAACTAATTTTCGTTGGACATTTCAACAAACACATAGACAGAACACTAATTTTGGTTGAGCATTTCATGCATTGTAGTTTATGTTTTGGGTTTCGGTTTGGTTTCATTGTAGTGTATGTTTTGTTCATTTTTCATACTTCATTATGTTTGGTTTAATTCGAGTTGCTTTTAGGATAGCGCATTGCAGTTTCTAATTTCATTTTTTGAACTTATTGGCTTCCAAATTTAAAATTCTCTGGTTTATGGTTTTAGGATAGTGCATTGCAGTTTCTAATTTCATTTTTTGAACTTATTGGCTTCCAAATTTAAATTTCTCTGTTTTATGGTTTTAGGATAGTGCTATATTATAGTCTTTGTTCTACACAGATGCAATGCAACGAACAGCACACTGCATTGCAGTTTATGTTTCTCTACAATCACAATACACTTGTCCTAATTGTGTTTTCATTACTGTTTCAAATCACAAATGGCACCACAAGAACCACAATCACCACAAAACAAGCAAGATAAAAAGCAAGAAAAACCAAAATTTAAATCAATAGCTAGAAAGACAATATCAAAGCCAAAGCCAACCTATGATCGGAAGGTAAAGCACCCAGACTATGTCCAATCCAGGTGTAACATGAATCCCTTCAACATAATCGTTAGACAAGTCAAGGATAAACTGAACGACACCCAAAAACAACTCCTCCAGAAAACACCATTCTGGAACTTGATTGAGCCCTATTACAATGGGAGAATCAACATGGAGCATATGATTAAGTCAGACCTAGACTTAGTCAAACTTCTCAAGATGTTTGATGCTAAAACAAAGTCATTCGAATTTGGCAACAAGGAATTCAAATTTGTTTGAGGTGATAATAACAGTAGGAATGAGGCCATCTAGGAAACACAACCGCCATTGCATTTAGTAAATCTTTCAATGGGGACTTGAATCAGGTTAATCGCTTATGGCATAGGGTTTAGCTATCCGGTTTTTCGGCTTCGCCCAAAATCCGAGGCCTAAACCCTAAGTCATAAGCTCCAACAGTTCTAAAACCCTACACCCCAAACCACGCCCAAACCACCTCCCACACTTTCAACACAAAAAGAACACCAAAAACTGTTTCTCAAAATAATATTTTAATTTTTAATTTGCACTTCAACATAGAATCAGGTTAATGGCCGCAAAACAAAACTAAAACCACAAGTACAAGAATAACAAACCCTAAAACAAACTGCAATGCAGATTATCAAGCAACATTTTAATTTTCAATTTGGACTTGAATTAGGTTAATCGCTTATGGTTCAGGATTTAGCTCTTCAATTTTTGGGCTCCGCCCAAATCCCTGAGCCATAAGCTAAAACAATTCTAGAACCCTACACCCCAAACAACCCACCCCACCCAAAAACCCTCAAACAACTAGCACACACTAAACCACTTCCTTATGATAGTCGAAAACACAAAAACCAAGAACCAAAAAAAAAAAAAAAAAAAACACCTCATGAATTTCAACTAAATGAATGCTCAAAGAATGATTAACAAAACACAAGCAATATTACACAAAACAGTAAACATGAACTGCAATGTAGAACATAAAAAAATGCAATACAATTTAGTAATAATATCTTGATTCCAATTCTTTCCAGAAGCACAAAGAACCTGCCCCTTGTACTTGCTCTTCCAAAATGTAGCATCGATGAACAACAAAGAGATGTGATATTCAAATCCAGCAATTGAACCACCAAACGGTACAAAAAACCTTCTAAAGTGATTAATTCCAACATCACATTGAAGCTTGCATATAGAACAACCATTAGTTTCCTATACAACATCCACATACCACACTAACTCATTGAAGGACTTTGACTCGTCACCATGAACATCCAGTTTGGCTAACTATTTGCCAAACCATGCGTGGTAGTATGAAATATTAAGACCGTAAAAATCTTTGAACTCGTTTATAATCTCAACTGACTTCAGCTCTAGTTTTGCACGAATTCAATCAACATAGAGAGAGGACAACACGAGACCTCATCATCTTACTCTTTCATTCACATATCCGACCCGCACATGTATGCATAGTATTTCATGTCCGAATTACAAAACAACTAGTAGCTTCACAACGTGACCCATAAACACGCCAACTACAGTCCTCCAACTTCTTATTTGAGCACACTGCAATCACCCGCCTCTTGTCATTGCCGACATATAAAAAATTAAATCCTACTTCAATTGCATACGTGCACAATTTCAAGCGGAACTCCTCTACACCACCATCAAACTTCTGCCCTACATGATGTATATATGTCTGCGACTCATTCGACAACAAAGTGTTAGCACTTGCTCTCTTCGACCTCTCCAAAAATTTATTTATGTATTCAACAGTACTAGAACAAGATGACTCAGCCTTTTCACACACTATCAACTCCTTATAAATCACTGCTCATAGATAAATCCTTAAAAAAAATATCCACACTCTTTACATTCACTATCACCAAATATGCCATCATCATGTATAAATCACTCTTTGTTTCTAGTACACAACTAGAATAACCAGGACGTGAATACCTCAACATGAAACTACCTAACTTTAAACCACTAAACCGTAGACACACGCTCTTGAAAACATCAACAGTAGAAGACTCTACTGAAACTGTAAACATAATTGTTTCCGACTTATACGTGCACTTGGCTATGACACAAACCTCCATTACCCTTGAAAATGCAAAAAAACAAGGAAAAAAAAAACATAAAACAATTTAAATCAGTAAAGAATGTATAGCTACAAATAAAAAATGTACATTATCATCTTCAAGCATAACATAAATTACATTGCAACATCTACCCAGAAAAAAATCACAAACTAAAAACTACATGTCATCAGCTAGTAAGGAAAAACCTAAATCAATCAAATAAGCAATTCAAAACGAAAAACTACAAGGCAGCACCTAGTAAGAAACAACATAAAACAATAAAATCAACAAATCAAAAGTAAAAACTACAATGTAGCACCTAATAAGCAGCAAACTAACCAAATCAAAACAACAACTCGAACCAAACAAAAATTAATCAAAAATAAAAATCAACAAAATAATACCAAAACTATAAATGAAAAATAGATCTGAAGTACTCATACTTCAAGACAGGGTGTTGTCACTACTCTCTGTCCACTTAAGTATGTTGTCACTGAATCTGAGGGTGTTACTCATGAACTAACTGCTGCATATAAACATTGGCTTCAAGTTGATAAGGCATTACTGAGTCTTTTTATAGCTACTCTATCGGATGAAGCTATTGAGTATATCGTGGGCTGCAAGTCTGCTAGAGGGGTCTGGTTGAATTTGGTAGATTAAGTCTCACGTGCAAGGGTTACTCAACTCAAAATAGAACTACATACTATTAACAAAGGGGGTGAATATGTGGAAAAGTATCTTCTCAGGTTGAAGCACATTAGAGATCAACTTTCTGCAGCAGGGATTTATTTGTTAGATGATGATATTATCATATCTGCCTTAAATGGTTTGCCTTAATAATTTGATATGATTAAGACAGTGTTATTCCCTAAAGAGACTCCAATCTCTTTGAAGGAATTTCGAGCTCATCTCTTATCAGCTGAAAGGAATATTGAGTCACAACTTCAAGCTATGTCTCATTCTATGACTGGTTTTGTAGGTTCTACTACTTATGTGTATGGCTCCTCATCACAGACTTCATCATCTTCTAATGTTGTTCCTAGTCCTACAGTTGGTCATATCAGTGCCCAACCTCACACTACTTTAGTTCTTGGTTTTGCTGGATTTAAGACTCCACCATTCGCCCCTAACTATGGATCCTCAAGTTTTATTCAGTCTTAAGGTTCTTTTTCAGCTCCACCTAATGTTTCTCAATTCAATGGTTATTCTTCTAGAGGCCGAGGTTCAAAGACACAGGTCCTAAGACACAAGCTATACTTGAATGTCAAATCTATAGTAAAAGAGGACACACAGCTCCTAACTGCTACTATAGAGTTCTAGATGCATCCTCACCTTCTATTGTGGAATGTCAAATTTGTGGGAAGAAGGGACATATAGCACTGAATTCTTAAAGTTTTTGGCACTGCTGTATATCCCTATCTTAGACCCTATACTTCTCACAAGCTTGAGGCTAGGTCTGCACAATGTATCTTCTTAGGATATTCTCTAAACTATAAAGGAGTGTATTGTTTCAATCCTCAAACAGGCAAAATGATAATATCTAGACATGTTGTGCATGATGAAAATGTCTTTCCTTTTCACTATGGGAAACAACAACCATATGTTAATGAGACTTTCACACATCTCACAATGCCTACATCCATTCTTGCACATGTTATTGTCAATCTTCCACAGTCTCAGGCTCCAACAAGCACGCTTCCTCATGATTCATCAGGTTCTAGGCATATTGATTCTCCCCATGATATTAGTTTTTCCTCCACATCAGATATTTCACATAATGTAGAAACTGCAACATCTCAATCAATGATTATGTTACGACTATTGTCTAATGCTCAATTGGTAGTGATTATACCTATTGCATCATCTCAATTACCTCAAAATATTAATGTACATCACATGCAAACAAGACTTAAAGATGGTATAGTCCAAACTCGACAATATCCAGATTTTAAAAGTTTTGCTACTGCTTTAACTACTATCATTGAGGCTGATACACCTAGTCATTTCAAGGCAGCTGGTTCTCAAAAAGTTTGGCAAGATGCTGTGGCAGGGGAAATCTAGGCTCTTCAACTCCAAGGTACATGGATTTTAGTTCTCCCTCATGTGGATAAAAATATTGTTAGTTGCAAATGGATCTATAAAATTAAAAGACATGTCGATGGTTCCATTTCTCGTTATAAAGCTAGGCTTGTTGCTCGAGGGTTCAGTTAAGAGCATGGCCTTGACTATGATGAAACTTTTAGTCCCATAGTGAGACACACCACTGTTCGAGTTATTCTCAGTTTACCTGCCGCTTTTAAGTGGGAATGAACACAACTTGACGTGAAAAATGCATTTCTACATGATGAGCTACAAGAGGAGGTTTATATGCAACAACCTCAAGGGTTTAAAGACTCCACACGTCCAAAGTTTGTTTGTAAACTTCAGAAGTCTCTCTATGGCTTGAAGCAAGCTCCTCGAGCTTGGAATGCCAAGTTTACAAGTTATTTGCCATGTCTTAGTTTTCAAGTTTCTCACTCAGACCCTAGTCTTTTCATCAAGAAAACAGCAACTGATTTGGTTATTTTGTTGTTATATATGGATGATATTATCATCATAGGCTCCAATGCTATATTAATTCAAACTATTATTGATTCTCTTGCTGAAGTCTTCGACATGAAAGATATTGGTAAACTCACTCACTATCTTGGCCTACAAGTACAATACCAAGACAATGGAACCTGTTTGTGAATCAATCTAAATATGCTCAAGATCTTATCAAGAGAGTTGGGATGGACACTTGCAAACCTTGTTCTACACCATGTAAGCCTCATCAACAACTTCTACATAATGATGGAGTCGCTTTATCTGATCCTACATTGTATAGGAGCTTGGTTGGTGCTCTATAGTACTTGAATTTACAAGTCTAGATATTGCCTATGCTATCAACACTGTGTACCAATTCATGACTCAACCTACTAATCTTCATATGTGTCATGTCAAACATATCCTCAAATATCTCAAAGGCACACTTCATCATGGTATGGCCTATTCCCAGGGTTCAATGGTGGTTACAGGTTTTGTGACGAGGATTAGGCCAGTGATCCCAACACTCGAAGATCTACCACAGGCTATGTTGTATTTCTTGGGCAGAATCCTATATCTTGGTCTTCCAAGAAACAAGCCTTAGTTTCTCGTTGTTCTACCGAAGCAGAATACAAAGCCTTAGCTCACTGTGCACCTAACATTTTTTGGATCAGACAATTATTATGTGATCTGCATATCTCTATTCCAAAAGCTCCAATTCTCACAAAAGGCAAGCACAATCCTCTCTTTCACAATTATTGTTCCAATCTCAGATTGGGACCTTCCCCAGCTGAGATTAAGGGTGGATGAAGACAAGTGTCCATAGACTACGTTGTTGACTACAACTGGCATTGTAACTATAATAGCACACGATTAGATTGCAATATTAGTTAGATGGTTAATAGTATGTTTGTTTTGAGAGCAACATATAAAAGCTAACACTACTACGATTTACTATTTGCGCGACGAACAAACTTTCGTCGCGCAAGAAGCATTGTTGCGACGAAAAAAAAAATCCGTCGCGCATACAACAGAAAACTAGCGCGACAAATAATTTCGTCGCGGAAACAGTCTATGCGCGACGTACATAAGTTTCGTCGCGCAAAGGTGGAAAAAAAAACCCCGCCTATTTTGTTGGCGCCAAATCTTGCGCGACGACATAGATCGTCGCGCATGACAATATTGCGCGACAATTCCTACTATTCGTCGCGCAAAGATGGACAGAAAAGTGGCTCCTTTTATGGCGGTAAAAAAATTTTGTGCGATGAGAGTTTTCGTCTCAAAAGACAACTTAGCGCGACGAAAAAATCTACCGTCACGTAAGAAAACGAGAGAAACTTATTTTTGGCTCCAAAATGCAGGGTGGATTATGTTTTTTTGCGCGACAGAAGTGCCGTCGTCGCGTAAAGTTTAATAGCGGTGTGAGCTTGCGCGACGAAATGGTATTATTTGCGCGACGAAAGTTTCACTTTGCGCGACGCCGAATCGTATTTGTGCGACGGAAGTTTGTGCGACGAATAATTTTGCTCGTCGCGCAAAAAAGCAGATGTCGACACGTGATTTTGCGACGGAAATGTTGTTTTGTGCGACGGAAAAGTTTGTTTTCGCGATGGAGTTTTGCGCGACGAATTATCTTGTTCGTCGCGCAAAGTCCTACTTCTTCATATTAGTATCTGCCATTGCAGAGGCAGAATGCAATTTTTGCATTCTGCCTCTCTCTCACTCTCCCTCCCTGCTGCTGCTCTGCTGTGTATTCTGTACGTTTATTAGGTATGTATTTTTTGTCGTTAGTTTAAATGTATTAATGTAAATTCGTACTAATGCTATTAATTTTGTTCTCGTTAGGGATATTTGTGATTAGTGATTGGTGGAGAACGATTGAGAAGGTATGTTATTGTAAAAGTTTGTTTGTTATGTTTGTACTTTTTTTGTGAAGTTATATGTTTATAATGTTGTGAAATTGTGCGTGACGTAGCACAATGTGTTGTGATGTACGAAGTTAATTGAAATTAACTTCGTACTTTTATTTTTATGTTTAGTAACACGTAGTTTCCCGTTCGAGATTAGTTGGATTTCGTGCATGGATGCGTAAGGCATGACTGCGGTCCAATTAATTCTTGAATTGTCCCATTATTTGGACAGTTTGGTAATGCATAGTGTTGTCACATAATCTTCGGCTACAGGATTAGGTTTCGATTGTGGAGATTTCGGTGTCATCTCGGTACGTTCTTCGGGTGGTACGTAGGTATTTATACCTATGCCCACTTCAAGAACTGTGTCGAGATGCTGCCGAAATTAATCCACGTCGAAATCTAATCTCATGTAGCCGTAGGTTACGTGACAGGACTATGCATTCCCGAATGGGATAGGGCCCTTACCGGAGGCATAAGGTGACATTATAACTTCGTATGAAGTTGTTGTGATTGTTGTGTCGTGATTGTGGTTTCAGGAATTATGAGCAGAAGGTGGATACAGAACCCGAATAGATGCGCAGACGAATACTTGGATGGAATCGAGGATTTTATTGAGTTTGCACGTAGACACAACCCGGGTGCAACTAGAATCCGTTGTCCTTGTAGGAGGTGTAACAACACGTTGTTTGAGACAATTGAAAATGTTGGATTTCATTTAGTAAGGAATGGAATGATTGAAACATATAGCATTTGGAACCTTCACGGCGAACAAGTAGACCATGCTTCGTCTTCAAATGCCCCAAGAGTGGACAATGTTGAACCTATTGTGGATCCTAATGATCAAGTCATGGGTATTATACAGGATGCTTTTCCATTCGCATCGACCAACATCAATCAGGAAGGGGAAGATGACGTGCCTACACCAATAGACAGTGCGGAGTTTGAACAGTATGAAAAACTGTTAAAAAATGCCAACCAAGAGTTATACCCGGGGTGCGAGAGCTTTTCCGTTCTCACTGCCATTGTGGAGCTAATGCACGGAAAAATAAAGTATCGTATGTCGAACTTGTGTTTCGATTACTTTTTGGGGGTTTTCAAGAGAATGCTTCCGACGGACAATTGTTTGCCGAAAGACCATAAACATGCACAGAAGGTGTTGCATGGTCTTGGATTGGGTTATGAAAAAATCCACGCTTGCAAAAACAATTGCATGTTATTCTACAAAGAGCATGAAACGTTGGATACATGCCCTATATGCAATGAGTCGAGGTTCAAAATGACATCCCAGAATAGAACGACTAAGATACCACAAAAAGTGATGCGTTATCTGCCCCTTAAACCTAGGTTGCAGAGATTGTATATGTCGGCGCATACTGCCACAGACATGAGATGGCATAAGGAAAAACGGGTAGACGATGATGTGATGCGGCATCCTGCAGATGGGGAGGCATGGAAAGAGTTCGATCGAACGTTCCCCGAGTTTGCTGCTGATCCCCGAAATGTTAGATTGGGACTTGCCACTGGCGGATTCAATCCGTATGGGGTTCTAAACCAACACCACAGCACTTGGCCGATTTTCGCATTCCCATATAATTTGCCGCCTTGGAAATGCATGAAAAAAAAATACATGATGATGACTGTTTTGATAACTGAGGATCCTGGCAGGTCAATTGATGTGTACTTAAGGCCTCTGGTTGATGAGCTGAAGGATTTATGGACAAGCGGTGTTCGCACGTACGATAAATCAACTGGGAGGATGTTCACTTTGCGGGCAGCAGTTATGTGGACTGTGAATGATTTCCCAGCATATGCAATGGTTTCTGGGTGGAGCACAAAGGGTTATATGGCATGTCTGTATGCAAGGAAGATGTAACTTCTGGTTGGCACGCAGGAAAAGTTTGTTACCTTGGTCATCGGAGATGGTTGCCATGGGACCACGAGTGGCGGGAAAAAGATAAAGAGTTCGACGGGAACACAGAGCGTCGCCTCAGACCTAGAGAATGGTCCGGTGATGAGATCTTGGAACAACTGAACCGTTTGGATTTTGCTCCGTTCGGAAAAACAGTGAGTCGGACCAGACCTTCTACACATTTGAACTGGGCGCACAAGCCTATGTTTTTTGAGCTCCCATATTGGTCGAAACTGAAATTGAGGCACAATCTAGATGTGATGCATGCTGAGAAAAATGTATTCGACACATTGGTGGGCACGATTCTAGATATCGAGGGGAAGGCGAAGGACACGATCAAAGCTCGTCTTGATTTGGAAAGAATGGGCATACGAAGGGGTTTATGGATGAATAGGGACAGTGATAAAGCTAGAAGGGATCTTGCATTCTTTTCTATGAAACCGAATGACAAAAAAAAGTTTCTAAAGTTTGTATCGTCTGTCAAATTTCCCGATGGGTATGCTTCTAATATCGCACGTTGCGTGAATGTCGATGGGGGTAAATTTATTGGACTTAAGAGCCATGACTGCCATGTGTTTATGCAACGCCTACTTCCTGTGGGTATTCGACACCTACTGCCGGAAGATGTGGTGAAGCCAATCATGTTGTTATCAGATTTTTTTCCCAACTGACGGCAAAAACATTGCGAAGGACAGACATGTTTCAGTTGCGCCATGACATTGTCCAAGTCCTATGCAAGTTTGAGATGATATTTCCTCCAGCTTTCTTCACAAGTATGATGCACGTGATGGTTCACTTGCCGGAAGAGGCATTGCTTGCTGGTCCTGTCAACTATCGCTGGATGTATCCAATAGAAAGGTATATAATCTTTATCATTTGTGTATGCATCATTATCGACGGTTTGCTAATTTGTATCATATCGTTTTATTTTGGCAGGCTTCTCGGAGAGCTGAAAAAAAGTGTACGCAACAGAGCAAAGCCCGAAGGATCAATTATAGAGGCTTGGGTTCAATATGAGTCGCTTACTTTCTGTGGAATGTATTTAAAAGATGTGGAGGCGGTTTTCAATCGTCCTCAACGCAATAATGACGGAGGTATGAGAAATGAAAAACTTTCTGTTTTTGCCCAAAGCGCACGACCATTTGGAGATCCTGGACGAGGAGAGTCGTTTTCTAGAAATGACATGGAGGTAGCGCATTGGTTCGTATTGAACAATTGTGATGAGATAATGGCCTACTTAGATGAGCATGAACAGATGATGAAGCGAGAACATCCATCACATTTGGTTGCCCGGAAACACCGTGAATTATTTCCACAATGGTTTTTTGATTCTGTAAGTTATAAGTGTTTTGTAATTGACAAATATAAATTGTAGTATTTAATTTTGTCAGACTAACATGTAAATGGTTTTGTATACTATTAGGTGAATAAATTGAAATCATCGAATTCCCCCAGTTACAGTGATGAGTTATATAACTTGGCGTTCGGCCCAATTCGCACTGAATTGTTCTCGGGTTGTAATGTTAACGGCGTCAAATTTTTGGGGGCCGCACGAGATGACAAGTTGTGTACGCAAAACTGCGGTGTCCATGTCCCAGTTGGAGGCGAAAGTACGGACATTGATTTCTATGGCAAACTGACAACTGTAGTGCAATTGCTTTACAAAGATCGATACCAAGTCATCATGTTTAAGTGTCGATGGTTCGATACCAACCCAAATAGGGCGGGAAGTGTTAAAATCGATCATGGAGTTGTTCACCCGTTTTCGCGTTTGGCTCCTGTGATGGAAGGGCGAAGATTGTTCACCCGTTTTCGCGTTTGGCTCCTGTGATGGAAGGGCGAAGTTCCCCACTGGCTTGGAGACCATGTATTGGTCAACAAGTCAGCTTTCTTTGGTGTGCGAGCGTGCCACTGCTAGCAACGTAAATTCTAGCAGACTTCTTTTAGAAAAGATAACTTGCGCCCCAAGTTACTGACTTCTAAAAACAAATGATTGTGAATTTGGGTGAGGAATATCTCCCAAGTAAGTTCTTTTCTTGCCTTAGACTGGTAAGGACTTCCACAATTTATCTCAGTATCAAACAGCTGTTCTGGCCAGAAGTGTTTGATAGAAGTTGGACCGTTTCAGGCAGAACTGCCTTCTACAAGATAATAAATATGCATGCTAACTCTAGACAAGTTAAAAGACTGCCGGGACTTCATTTCTGCCTGAATGGGAGGTTCCGATGTAGGCTGGACTGGACGTGTCTGGGTCGGTCCGTACTGCTTTGTGACTTCAAATGCTAGGCTGACCTGCAAATCGATACCAAAGTTGGGTTTTGGCAGAGCTTTAAGTTTTCTTCACGCTTTGTGAGGCCTTTTGAATGGGCAGAACTGCAACTTCTCTTGCTTGGAAGGGACAGAAGTGGCTATTCTCGATGGTCTGATGAGCTAGGGATTGCACTACGAGAGTTGTTCTGCTTGAACAGGGCTCTTCCTGAGTTTTCTGGGGTCTCCACGTTTGTGAAAACTCAAACTCTGCTTGTCTTGGCTTTTGCTGAACCAAATTTGTAACGAGGGATCTCGTTCTAGAAGACTTGTTTTCTAAGTCTGAACCTTGGAATTCAAGTGAGCTCTTAGGCTTTTTCTTGATGTTGTTTTTTTTTTTTTATTGATGATTTGAGTGTCACTCTTTCTTGCCTGCTTTTGTTTTTTTATAAGAGATCCTTTTTGGAAGTGGTTTTAGATTTTAATAATGGGCGGCAAAAAGATCTCCCAAAACGTAAGGCAGGAAAGATTTTTATCAATTATGGCAGATAGGCTCTCAGTAGTCACTTCCTATAGCAATCCCTTCCCTGGTTTCCTGGGCGGCTGCTTTTGTTTCAACCAACGCCACCGTTTGTTGGGTTTTTCATGGCGGTTTGTTTTTTTTTCTTCTTGTATTTCTTTGAATAATTACCTGTTTCCCGCTCTAACTGAGAAAGCGTGAGCTGTGAATCCTTTGGAAGGTGGTGTGTTGCTTTGGAGCAAAATCTCTGAATATAGATGGGCTCTTTGATCTTCTGTTTTGGCAGTTTTTCAGAGACGTCCCTTCCCATATAAAGAACTCTAGTTGAAAATGCTGACTTTCTCAAAGTTGAGGTAGCCACGTGGTAGTATTTTTCAGTCTCTTGGGTTTGAGTCCAAACAATTTTGTGGGCTGATCCTTTTAAAGCCCGGATGACAGCTTCTTTCTTTTGGGCTTTCTTGGGCTGGGGACTTTTGTTTTCGATAAAAAGGGGTAAAACCCAAGCCGTCTGGATCCTAATTTTGTTGTCCCCAAGCTTTTGGGCCGAGTGGGAAATTTCATTATGGGCTTGTCCTTTTTTGATTTTGGCGCGCCAATTTTAGGCCCAAACAGGAGTACTGTCTGTGAACATTAACAGAACTTGGTATGATGACGACCCGTACATTTTGGCAAACATTGCGTCCCAAATTGTGTATCTAGATGACCCTAAAGCCGGGAACGGGTGGAAAGTTGTGCAGAAGATGGATCATAGGAACGTGTATGATATACCAGAACTAGACCCAAGTGACAACGACGCCGACAATGTGGCTGACCAACGTTTAGAATCTTCAATGGAAAATGATGCGGAAACACTTCGAGATACAAATGTTATACAAGAACCGTTTCAAATAGAAGGAGTGTCTTCAATCGAAATACCGATTCAGTCAATTACAATTGACCTCGGTGATCTTCCCCGATACGATGTTGCAGTGGGCCCTAGCAACGCCGATGATGCAGTTATAGAGGAAGAGGAGGAAGAAGATTGGGAGACCGAGAGTGATGATAGCGACGATAACGAAAGTTATTATAGTTCAGATGATGAATAATGAATTTATTTGTAAATTTATTATGTTAGTGTATTCATTTTGTGTAATACAAATCTTTGAATATATGCAGTTGTCCATATGTAGTTGTGTATTCATTCTCCATATTTCATCACAAACTTCATTGGAATGTCAATACTTTAGTCAATACTTTAGTCAGTACTTATTACGACCCCATGCTTGTTGATTGGTTTTTATTTATTTATTTATTCATGCCTTAAGGCCTCTTCAATTATTATTTTTATCTTTTGAGATATAGTTATTTCTTCATGTTTAAACAGAAACTTTAAGTTATTTATCCAATATTAGCTGTGTGCCACTTATTTTTCTTGACTTTGGTTCATGATTAGTGGTATCAATCTAGTCAAACCGATAAATTCGGTCGATTCAAATCTTAATTATCAATTTAGTTTGGTTTTTGATGAAGAAATACAAAGCCTTTCCAAAAAATACAAAGCATAAAAAATGATGAATACAAAACCTTTCCAAAAAATACGAAGCATACACAATTTGAATTGAAGGGGGAGTTATGGCGCCAAATCCTTGCGCAACGGAGACTCTTTCTCGTCGCGCAAAAATAATATACGCGACGCGCAAAATGCATCGCGTAAATTTTGCGCGACGAACAAACCTCGTCGCAATAGTTTTGCGACGAATATATGTGCGTCGCGTAAGGTAATTTTGCGCGACGATAAAATAACTTCGTCGCGCAAATATATATTAGGTAACGTTACAGTATAATATATACACACATATATATTTCAAATTGGCGATCGAAGTAGTTCATTGTATTCATATGGAGTGTAGGACTGTTGGTGCAAAAAATCATCAACATCGGAGTTCAAATAACCGTTCAATCATCACTTTTTATTTAGAACCGTCGAAAAGTTTTACCCCGTTACTTAATCTCTGAATCACTTTTTTGGCCGATTTTTGCTGTCTATGATCTCGAATTATAAAAATACAAGTTTGACGGCTGGATGACTGAAACTAGTTTCGTTGACTTCATGTGCTATCAAAATCATATATTCACCAAAAACTCAAAAATTTGTTCATACATTTGTCAAAATGTAACTTAACGTTTATGTGGTATCCCCTAGTGTAAAAATCTGAAATTGAAGATCAAATTTAGTCATTGTATTCATATAGGGTCAACAAATGTTACTGTAAAAAATGATCAAAATCGGAATTAAAAGAACCGTTAAATCATGACTTTTCATTTATAACCGTCGAAATATTTTGTCCCGTTTTCTGATATCTGAATGTTTGGTCGTTTTGATTTTTGGCGTATACGATCTCCAAGTATAAAAAAATAAGTTTGCCGGTTGGATCATTGAAACTATGTTAGGGTTTCGGGTTTAGGGCGTAGGGCTTAGGGTTTAGGGTTTACATATTAGGGTTCTGGTTTTGTGCGACGAATAAATTTTATTCGTCGCGCAATCTGGGACACCCCTCCATCTCCTTTGAACACTTAGTGAAAATTCAACCGAATGAAATTCTAAACTTGCGCGACGAAGAAAACAAAAACGTCGCGCAAGCCCTGGACCGGTGAACACTTAGCGAAAATTTCAAGCCAATCACAATATTGAACTCGCGCGACGAATCAACTCCTTCGTCGTGCAAAATGAAGACCCTTCAGTTCCAGCCAAACCCTAAACCCCAAAATTATGGCAGCCATAAGTGTTTTGCGCGACGAATAAGGTTGTTTCCGTCGCGCAAAAGGCAGAGACCCTTCAGTTCCAGCCTCCCGCTAAACCCTAAATCCCAATATTTTTGGCGGCAAGAATGTGTTTTGCGCGACGAATAGAGGGTTTTCCGTCACGCAAGGACGCACTGCGCGACGCTTAATTAATTCGTCGCGCAAAAGGCACACCGCTAAACCCTAAATCCCAATATTTTTGGCGGCCAGAATGTGTTTTGCGCGACGAATATGTTCGTATCGTCGCGCAAGATTCATAAATACCGTTTTGCGCGACGGACTTGTCGTCACGCAAGATTCATTAAAACCATTTTGCGCGACGCATTTTGTCCTGCGTCTCGCAAACTCGAATTAATCTCCAAAAACGGCCCGAGGTCTCCTTCTTCCCCATTTCTCTGGTTTTTCCTCCTTCCCTCAGCCCTCCCTCTCCGCCGTCACCTCAGCCACCTCAGCTCGTTTCGTTTCCTCCCTGCCGTCGCCGTCGCCACCGTAGCCTCCTAGCCGTCGCCGTCGCCACCGTAGCCTCCTAGCCGTCGCCGTCGCCACCGTAGCCTCCCTGCCTGCACCAGCTGCGCCGCTGCCGATTCTCTTTTTGAAGGCGCCACTCCCGCTTCTGTCTTGGCTGCGCCACTGTAAACTCTATCGCCACTCCCGTTAATTCAGTTTTTATTTTTGATGATTTATTTGTTTGTTATGATTGTTTTTTTTTTATTTTTGATGATTTATGTCAGTTTTGGTTTTGATTTTGATTTTGTATTTGTTTATGATTTCTGTATGTTTGTTATGATTGATTGGCTGGATGGATATGTTACTGGTTAGCTGATGGTTGGTTAGGATTTTGTGAATTTTCGCTATAGGAAATAGGAATTAAAACCCTAGGTTTTGGCCGGTTTGAATTTGGTTGCCGTTTGAGTCTTGATCGAATTTCGCCTATTGTGCGATTTCCAGGTTTGATATGTTCGGACCGTTAGATCGAACTGAAACTCACGTAGTTGTACTTTTGTGTTTCTAGGATCGTTTAGGATTCGACCGATCGTTGATCGGAGTCCCGGATACTCCGAAATTCCAAACCCTAGGTCATGCTATGCTTTTAATTAATTAGTTTAAATTCTGAATGAAATTATATGTGCAGATGTCAGACTTGATTAGGCGTGGTAGGTCGATGACGACTGCACCGAGTTCGGATCCCCCGGCTCAGTCGGCATCTGCTGCCACTGCTCCAGCTTTGATGGACCACGTGGTGGTTGGTCCCGGGGCGTCCCAGGGGCCTGCGTCATCTGCGTCATCCGTGGCGCAGCCAGCTAGTGCTAGGCGGCGGCACCGGCCCACCGACACCATCGACACGACATCGACCGACGGTACTGTGCCTCGGGATCACAGCCAGGTATAACTACACTTTTGTATTGTTAATTTTATTTTGAAATTTGACAATAAATATTATTTAACATTAATACCTTTTTTCTTTGCAGGGAAGAAGAACACCCGAGGACCGTGTCGTCAGCTGAAGACGGCGAAGGTCACCCGGGTGACCAACAGTCGTATCAGCATCGGATACGACGAGCGCCATCGGGCTGCACCCACGGCGGAGTTGCATAGCTCCTTGGCCCATGACATTGGCCACGTCGTGCGGACCCATTGCCCGATGCAATGGAAGTCTTGGAAGGTCATTCCTGACGAGATAAAGGTGGAGGTTCGCGGCCAGTTGTCGGTATGTACCTTACATTTTCATTATTTTTCTTTAAAATTGTGTATATTTCTATTACTTAACGTATCTAATTAATTGATTGCAGGCGAACTATAACTTGGAGGATCTCGACGAAGAGTCGTTGACGTACGTCAACAGACTCTTCGCTGAGAGGTACAAGCAGTGGAAGAGCGACTTGCACCACCATTTTCAGGCCTATGATGATCCGCAAGTCGCTCTTCAGGAGGGTTGCCCGAAGGAGCTTGAGGGGGGGGAGGATAGTTGGGAGTGGCTCTGCGCTCATTTTCAAGCGCCCGAATTTGTGGTATTTTTTTAATTATATTTGTTTAATTATTACTTATTACTTATTAATGTTTATTTTATTTTTTTATTTCATTATTATTTAATTTTTATATTTTAACTAATACGTTTCATTTTTTGTATAACAGAATAAAGCCCAAGTGAATAAGGGTAATAGGAAGAAGAAGACCCTTCTCCACCATTCCGGCTCCAGACCCTTTTCGTATAGGATGGATGGACGGCGTCGGGTAATAATCACAAAATTTTTATTTCATTTTTAATGTCATTTTTATTAATTTATTTTTTTCATACTAATATTTTTCTTCTCTTGTTCAATTTAGGAGGGGTCCAAGTTCCCAGAGATCGACGTCTTTGGTGACGTTTATGTTCGACCCGGGAATGAGTTGGCCGAGTCCCTTCATGTAAGTATTATTTAATTTTAATTCTTATGTTATGCATTCAATTTATATGCATGTTTTAATTTATATTTTATGTTATGTTCAACAGACGACGATGGTGGAGAGGAGCCAGTTGGTTCTTCAGGAGTCCGCCTCCCAGCTTCCTCCCGAGACTCCGATCGAGTCTGTGGCTCCTCCACAGGATGCTGGATTTCAGATCTTGACGGAGACGTTGGATCAGACTCTCGGGAGGAGGCCGGGGACATATTGTCGAGGGATGGGGAATGCCCGGCGGAGGGAACCTAGACCTCGTTCATCGGCGCAGTCAAACAGTCAGGTCACTGCTTTGACAGCACATGTGGCCTCTCTTGAGAACAAGTTGACGGCCATTCTGCAATCCCTCGCACAGTCCGGCATTCCAGTCCCGCATTTTGATGCGCCGACCTCCGAGCCCGTCTATCCTCAGCATCCCCACCAGACCACTGCCCCGGTGAACGCCCAGACCTCCGAGCCCGTCCATCCCCAGCATCCCCACCAGACCACTGCCCCGGTGAACGCCCAGACCTCTGACCCGCATATTGGCGACGACTCGGTTGATTTTGATTCATTATTTGATTAGTGTATTTATTTTCATCATAAACATTTATTTTATTTTATAACAAAATTTTATTCTAATTTATTTTTATTGCAATTTCATTGTTTAATCAATAAAAAAAACAATTTTATTTAAAATAAACAAAATAAATAAAATAAAAAAATTGAAATATTATGTTTGCGCGACGGCAAATATTTCGTCGCGCAAACCCGCATGTAACAAAAAAAAAAATTAAAAAATCAACTTTTTTATTACTTTTTTTTCTTGCGCGACGAATACTTACGTCTCGCAAACATGTTTTGCGCGACGAATATTTTCGTCGCGCATCCATATGGCGCGACGACAGGTATTTTCATCGCCAAATATACGAGCGACGACAGATTTCTCATCGCGCGAATGGTTCTGCGGCGAAAAACTATGTCTCCGGAATACGTTTTACGCGACGAATTTTTTTTCGTTGCGCAATTCCTCTCGTCGCGCAAATTCCTATCGTCGCGCAATTCATATCGTCGCGCAAATATATGTGCGACGAATAATTAATCGTCGCGTAAATTTTATGCGACGAACAGTTGTTTCGTCTCCATACCATTGGTGCAACGATGGTTTACCCGTCGCACTGTCTTGCGCGACGAATGGTTGTACCTGGTCGCGCAAAGGCTTTCTTCACGATCTTCGCGCGACGGAATGTGCGCGACGAATTTGTTGTCGCGCTGAAGTTAGTGCGACAAAATGAGACTTTGCGCGACGTTTTGTTATTCGTCGCGCAAAGAATAAAATGTAGTAGTGAATATAAAGAAACAAATAGCCACACAAACCTCCAAATGCTACACAAAGCAAATGTTTGAATTCAAACATAAAAATACATGCATTGACACCCAACCCACAAATTTCAACATAGGTTAACTTATAGTCATAGTGGTTGTTGATAGCTAGCAAGCTGAAGGTCGTCCTTGTTGCTCAACATGACTGTTCTTGATGAACCCAACCCCAAAAGTGTAGGCTTATTTTATTAATTATTATTGATATAATGTAAGAAAATAATAAAGCAAAACGAATTGAGTTTATAGATTGAGGTAAGAAACAAATCACAAGATTCAGGTTGTGTTTATAGCTATCATATGCAATGGCATGTCCATCACAAGATGCAAAACAAAACTAAAGAAGCCAAAATTCAATTTAATCACTTATTTGGTTGATTGAAACAAACAAGTTAGGGATCATTGATGCAGCCTCATAAATTCTTAAAATGAAACACGAAATTGATTAATTTCATAATTTATTAGTTTGGTTTGTACAATAAACCCATTATATATTGAGAAGCTTCTCTAACCCTCAATAAGGAAGAAAGAAATTGACAAGAAAAATAAACCTAATATGTCTCTTACTTGAATTTTGCGGCTTGTAGAGAGTGCTTTAATCGATCAAAAAACAAAAATTGAAGAACGAATGGAAGAGTGATAGCAATAGAATGAGGAATGTGGAAGAGAGGGCCTAACGACGAACGATAGGAAGGAGAAGAGAGGCGAGCGCGTGAAAGAAAAAGATGGGGTTATTTTCGGAATTTTGAAAGTTTCATTAAAACCAAATGTCTCTTCAAAATTAATTCTCGTATAATAAAAAAAAAATGAAAGCAACTCATTACTTGCTTTCCGTAATTGTTTTATCTCACATCAATTATTCACATAATAAATGATTTTATTATCCTTTACCAAATAAATTGGACTTTCAAAAATTTTTAAATAATCATTTATGACCATAAATAAGCAATACAAAACGAAAACTTAAAAACGTAGACAGTTTTGATATTTTTAAGTAGAATTTTAGTAGTGGAACCCACAATATGTAAAGTGAGCTAAAACAATCCGTTAAAATCACAATGGGCTAGATTAATGGAATCTAGGAGATTCCAGAATTAACGCGTAATATGCACGCAGACGGTGGTATTTGTCTTCATCTCAAAATTTATGGAAGAACAAATCTTTAACTCAATAAAGAATGAGGCGCAAAAACAAAACCCTCAAACTTGTTCCGATTCGCATTAAAAAAACCCTAATTAATCCCAAATTCTTTACTTTACCCACAATTCAATCACTTTAAAAATACCCTTAGAGATTTCTCGTTTCTCTTTTCTGCCTTTTCCCCACAAAATCGGCAAATTGATAAACCCCGAAAATCCCCCAAATTCCCAGAATTCTTCAAACCCCGAACATGACCAACCCCACCCGACCCGTCACGGGCTACCCGGCCCCGCCCTACGCCCAGCCCAACGGCGGCTATCCATACTCTGCCAACCCGACCCAAACCCAACCCCGAGGCCCCTACTCCAACGCCTACAACCCACGAGCCGCCTTCATCCGTCGCTTCGTCGGCGCCATGATCGCCCTCTTCGTCATTGTCGGCTGCATCCTCCTCGTCGTCTGGCTCATCCTCCGCCCCAAGGTCCCCGACTTCCGAGTCGACTCGCTTTCTCTCTCCAACTTCAACGTCTCCTCCGCCTCGCAGTCCTTGACCGGCACGTGGTCCGTCGGCTTCATGGTCTACAACCCCAACAAGAAGCTCAGTATACGATACGACGACGTCGAGTCCTCTATCTACTACGGCCCCGGCTTCATTTCGGGGACTCGGGTTCCGCCGTTCGCTCAGGGGACTAAGGATCGGACTTCTGTCAACGCGACTTTCTCGGCGGCGAATTCGTTCGTTGGCGCTTCGGTGGCGCGCGGCATCGACGAGGCCAGGGCACGTGGGAGCGTGAGCTTCAACGTGAAGCTTTTGGCTAGGGTTGAGTTTCGGAGAGGTGGGTGGAGGCTGAGGCGGCGGCTCTTGAGGGTTTTGTGCAGTGGCGTGGCAGTTTCTCTTTCGTCGAAAGGCGGATTGGGTACTTTGGCCGGCGGGTCAAGAGATTGCCAGGTTGTTGTTTGAGGGGGGAGCAATGCGTCTGGTGCAAATGGTAATTTTTTTAATCTCTCACTTTTCAATTGAAGTCTCTGAAATTGTGACAAGTTAGGAACGAGGAATGTGTTGTTGTATAATTAGTAGTAAGATGAGTTTGTGGATTTAGGTTAAGTTGTTGTATATATTTTTAACTACAACTCTTTTGTTGTTTCTGGTTAGTGATGGTTGCAATTGAGTTTGTTTTTTTTGTTTCTCCTCCCAAAATACTACATCTTAGCTGAGCTTGTTTGCTTGTTCTACTCAGTTGATTATTGTTGTGTTTTTGATAGAGATCAAGTAGAGCTCATTTGCCTTTAATGGCTCTTGGTGTTTTTTGATGGAGGCTTGCTTATTCAAGAGGATTTGAAAATGGATGGAGGCAACATTATTTAGAAAGAAACAGAGTAGTTGCTTAGAACATCTGTCTCATGCTTGTTTTGGCTTGGGTTATTAACCTCATTGAATCCACCTTACGAGTGGTTGTTTAGAACATCTATAGGCTTTGCCGATCCTAGTGGATTTGAAAATGGTTGGAATATATGTTCAAAAATGAAGAGCTTTTTTTAGGGTTGAGTATGGGATCAATGATCTAATAACAGAGTTGTGTATAGAATGTGTGTAACTTTTAGTTTTAACAGCAATGTCTCCTACTTCTGTGATGTGTGTTATCTATGTCAGAAGAGAAGATTATACCACTCTACCATTATCAGACTGGTTTAGTTGCGGTTTTTTTCTTTTAATTTATTTGTTAATCAAGTTTGTCTGCCATATTCCTATGTTAAGAATTTAGAATTTAGTGAAACTGGCACTTCCCTTTGGAAGGTCTCCACGGTCTTCCCACGTGGATTGTGCAGCTTAGGCTAATGTTTTTTAAGCTTTTTCTTCGTTCCTGTCTGTGGTTCAGTCGTGTAGTTTGCACTTTTCAATCTTTTAGCCCAAATTGCTGACTCCATTAAGCTCTAGTTCACAAAAGGGGTATGGTATTTCCACATCAGAGTTGCATCAGATTTCAGCCCTAGAAATTAAGGAGGTTAGGGATTTGCACTAAGGTTTTTGAGTTTGAGTTTGAGTTTCACTTTGGTCCAAATCCAAGTCTCTAGCTTTGCTCTGGGTCTGTAAACGCTTACATATGGTTTAGTCATTGTCGGTAGAACTGGATTCTAATTCAGATATGGAGATTATTTGACGTATAGGGTCTTGTTTAATTTTGAACCCTTGATTCAAGCATAATAAGCCCACTCGATAACATATCCATATACAAATGAATTGTTTCTCTGGGGCAATTCATTTGTGTAAGCCTATTTGTCATCAAAGTTCAAGTCATTGCATTTCTGGCAGGCAGTTTCTCAAACAATAACCAAAGCCAGAGGCTGATTATTTGCTTAAATCAATTACAACATGTAAACATATTTGTGCTATGATCAAATACAGAGTAGAGCTGCTAACTTTCCCTTACATAGATCCACATCGTGACTAATATTAATTCACTTCATTTGCATCCGCAATCAAAGTAATCTCTTCAGATTCTGAAGCACTTGATGCACAGGGACTTCGATTGTCCACACCAACTTCATCTGCAGGAATTTGTTGTGGGTATAAGAAAGGCCTTGGAGGCATTTGGAGGCTCTCAATTTCTCCTTCAAGCATCTCCACTACTTTATTCATTGAAGGGCGTTCGATAGGCTTCATTTGTATGCACCATAAAGCCACCATCATCATCTTCTTTATGATCTTCTTTTCCTCATCTGTTGCATCATCTCCTATTTCTATGTCCTTTCCTGCCTTCAACTGATCAGAAACCCATGTCGGAAAGTAGATTTGGCTAAATTGGCTTGATTGTTCTATACCCGCATTCAGGTTTTTCCTTCTACCAGCCATTTCCATCAATAGCATTCCGAAACTATACACATCGGCTTTGTATGAAACACCTCCAATGTTTTTGTAGAACAGTTCTGGAGCAATGTATCCCATGGTTCCTCTTGCTGCAGTCAAAGATACAATGCTATTATCCAATGGGTATAGCTTTGCTAACCCAAAATCAGAGACCTTGGGAGTAAAATTCTCGTCTAGAAGAATGTTGTGAGGCTTGATGTCAAAGTGCAAAATTTGCATGTCACAGCCTTGATGGAGGTAATCAATACCACGAGCCACTCCGAGTGCGATTTCAAATATTTTATGGCAACTTAAAGACACATCTCCTTGTTGAGAAAAAATGTATTTCTCGAGAGACCCATTAGACATGAAATCATATACAAGAGCACGTTTTGAACCTTCAACACAGAAGCCAATAAGTCGCACCACGTTAACATGGCGAATCCTTCCAATGGTAGCAACCTCATTGATAAAGTCTTGGCCATTATTAGTTTTGGACTTGCCTAACATCTTGATGGCTACAAGGTGACCGCGGCGGAGCTTTGCCTTGTATACAGAGCCATAGCCTCCTTCACCCAATTTGTCCTTGAAACCTCTGGCCATCTTTTTGATGTCCGAGTAAGAGTACCTTATTGGCATGAGATTATTATTACTCTGTAGAAAGTCTTCTATATTCTCATACATTGACAAGTGCCTCCTTCGCCATTTATATATTAGCAGTGCAGTTACAAAGGGAAAACCAAATGTAAATTTGGCTGCTACGTATAGTACTGCATGTTTCACAAAAATGGAATTAATGAACACGAAGTATAATAATGATAATAATAATAATATACTCCTTTGCAAATCCATCTCAATCAAAATAAGAATATTAATGTTCCACTGATCCACGAGTATTCTCTTACCTAGGAAACCGACTGCACATCCCAGAAGCTTGGCAAAGTAGAATCTGGGCATATCCGTAGGCAACAAAGGCCCATCAGGGTTGAAGAGCCTATATGCGGGGTGAAGACATGCTTCTGCAACAGAAGTAAAGAAATCAATCGATCAATGGAATGACTAAGGTGGTTAGTCAAGCGAAAAGGACAAAGAAAAGTAAACGTCTATTTACAGAGTTGAGGGATCCACTCGCCTAGAAACGCTAAGATCCCCAGGTACCAACGGATTTCTACATTGCGAAAGAGAATTCTGGTTAGACCAACATAAATTATACACAAATTATGAAAAGAAAACTGTAACTGATGGAAATTACAGTTTAACATGCTATCACAGTCATCAAAGTGGTCATTTTGACGTCCAGGGGTAAACTTGATATTTGACATAGTTTCAGAGGGTACTATAGTAAATAAGCCATCTTTAATATATAATTTATAATTTAAAGGTTTGTCAAATGTCTAACCTTCTGGCAATATTATGTCTTGTTGCTCGCATTGAATTCCATTGCCGGTGTTGTTCAGACTGCAAAATTCCCCTGATCCGCAAGTTTCTGAACATGCATAATAAAACCATGAGAGTTCAAAGCCATGCGCTATTTCATTATATATTCCTTTGCAAGACGTCATGTGCTCCTCAGTTGAAGGGGACACCATAACCATTAGTGTTATTTTGCAGGAATCCCCAAAATTGTATGCCCTTGGGCCAGCACGCCCAACCGGAAATTTTAGGAAATAAGAATATGTTGTTAAATTGGAGAAAGAAGAATTGGAAGAAGAATAGTTGTTGACCCCACTGATGCATGGAGCTGTTTCAACAATGAGATGGGAAGGATTCATTGGAATTTCACAGCTCAGGAAGATTATAGACATTAATGATTCTCTATGGTAATACCCAGGAAGAGGACCTGTATAATTGGAGTAATAAGAAAAGTTGAAGAGGGCCAAGGAGTAGAGTGGGTGGGAGAAGTAGTTGTCCTTGATCTTGTGAACACCAACATCCACAAGTCGGATTGTGAAGTTATTGTAATTGATTGCTTGTACATAATACTTTCCTGAGTACAAGGATAGCACTGCATGATGAGTAGTACCATTTCCCTTGGCCTCACAAGATAGCTCGAACCTTTTGTTGCCGCAGTGTTTAGAGTCTCCTTTCAATCGGAATGGAGAGCTTATGTTAATATTTCCACAAGAACGGATACAATCAGAGTTATCAGCTGTAATATTATTGGAAGATGTTTGGGAACAAGAGGAAGGAACAAGAAGAAGAAGGAGCACTGTGTAAGCCGCAAATAGGAGACTTCTTCCAGACATGCTGCCAGAGCGCAAGGGAAATTTCCAATTTAGTGCAGTTTTAACTCTTTAAATATAAAGTTTTTATTTATTTATTTATCTATTTTTTGCATAATCAGATAAAAATTAAGAGATCACCGTACACGTCGGGCATTGACTAAAACATCCAGAAGGAGTGGGGCCCATGTCATCTCAAGTAATCCACACAACAAAAAGAAAAAAAGAAACCCAAGTCCATATATCATATCGTATCATCTTCAAGGATACTTGTACTCTGCAAATAATTTATTGCCATCATGAATTTCTCACGGTGGTTGCTCATGATAGTCGTAATAGTACTAGATGCACTCAATGGTGGAGATTGCAGAGAAACAAGATGTCACCCCGACGGCCCAGCCATCCGATTCCCATTTCGACTTAAGGGTAGGCAGCCAATCCATTGTGGCTTCCCGGGATTTGATGTTTCATGCACTGACGACAACCAGACTATACTTGAGTTACCATCGTCATCAGCTAAGTTCTTTGTTGATGCGATTAACTACACATCTCATACAATTAGAGGAAGAGCTTATTATGGTTGCTTGCCAAGGGAGTTGTTTTACAGTAAGGGTTCTTATCCCTTTCAATTCGTAGGCCGCACACCCTTATTCAGTTGTCCACCGTCAACAGTAAGAGATGAATTTTGTTCCTATAATTCTTATTGTCTGACGAGATTGAGCCCATGCAACAATTCTGGTAACCATCTTTACGCTGTCACTAGTGCTTATTGTTCCTTTGATGAAATGCCCCTGGTGTCTTGTATCAAGGTGCATGACTACACATCAGATATATCTGATGAGATAGGAGTATTGCATTGGTCCATTCCATCATGTGAACATTGCAAAGGTATTTTACACTCCAAGTTTGCTTTCCAACTATAATTTCAAGATTAATTGAAGATTCTATGCAAACTATAATTTTGGATTTCAGTGATTTGAAAACTGGCCCTTATTTCATGAACAACTTTTACAGGTCATAATCTTATAAGGACAAATCTGAAGATATTAGGTGAGCTATATCCGCAGACCTTCATTTCATCTAATTTCTTTTTTTTTCTTCTTCCTTTTTCTTTCTTTTATGAACATAATGGTGAGGAAATTAATCAAGGGTATGTTTGGCACAGAGTTTAAAATGGCTAAAAACCCTTTAAAAAACGTTTGACACAAAAAGAAAATATTTGCAGGTATTTGCGCACTTTGTTTAGTTCTAATAGCGACGGGGACGACAATCTGCTATGTCTACAACTCAAACAAAAAGGAAAAAGAAAATCAGCTTAGAATTGAAAGATTTTTGGATGAATACAGAGCGATGAAGCCAAGTAGATACTCCTATGTTGATATTAAGAGGATAACAAGTCAATTCAAGGAAAAGTTGGGTCAAGGTGCCTACGGAACAGTGTTCAAAGGAATGCTTTCCTCTGAGTTACTTGTTGCTGTGAAAATCCTCAACAATTCAAATGAAAATGGGGAAGATTTCATAAACGAAGTGGGGACAATGTGTCAAATCCACCATGTCAACGTGGTTCGCTTGGTTGGAATTTGTGCCGACGGATTTATTCGTGCTCTTGTTTACGAATACTTACCAAATGGTTCTTTGCAAAATTTCTTATCATCAGCAGATAATAAGAATTCATTCATTGGTTGGGATAAGTTGCAAGATATCGCTCTAGGAATAGCTAAAGGAATTGAATATCTTCACCAAGGATGCGACCAACGAATCCTGCACTTCGATATCAAACCACATAATGTATTGCTAGACCAAGATTTCACTCCAAAAGTTTCTGATTTCGGTTTAGCCAAGTTTTGTGCTAAGGATCAAAGTGCAATATCGATGACAACAGCCAGGGGGACCCTGGGCTACATTGCACCCGAAATCTTCTCAAGGAACTTCGGCAATGTCTCCTATAAGTCGGATGTCTATAGTTTTGGAATATTGTTACTTGAAATGGTTGGAGGCAGAAAAAACTTCAAAGTCATGGAGGACTCCACTAGCCAAGTCTACTTCCCAGAGTGGATCTATAACCTTTTAGAGCAAGGCAACGACCTACGAATCCATATCGGTGACGACGAAGTAGATGTCACAATTGCTAGGAAACTCGCAATTGTGGGTCTGTGGTGCATCCAATGGCATCCAATAGATCGTCCTTCAATGAAAGTTGTAGTTCAAATGTTGGAAAGAGAAGGTGAGAATCTCGCCATGCCTCCTAATCCTTTTGCCAGCACTTCGTCTTGAAGGAGAATATAATGAACAGACCTCTACGTTGAAGAAGCAGTTGTGTCTGCATGGATTATACTGCTCACTTATGAGATGAGTCCTCGAGTGTTCTTATAATTAATAAAATTGTTATGGTATTGTCGTGTGTTAAGTAGATAGTACTAGTTAATTAAGAAACTGGTTTGAGTTCAATAAATTTCAATGTAAAGTATTAATTAGATGGCAATAATTCATCAAACGTTCAATACATGTTACAATTGAGACTCTAAGATATATTCATATATAATGGTGTATTTTGAATTATAGAAGGGGAAAAAAGGGTGACCCATATTGTGGTTGAGCATATATGACAATAAACTAGTCCAAATAAGAGTCCACGTATTGTGCTCAAAACTTCAAACACAAGTGTTATACTGCATGAGAGGGTACTTGTCTACTTATTGTCGTACACATGCTGAAACAACGAGAGACTTGGACCATTTGTTGGCCTGAAATCTCCACAACGCTTTTCCAACCCATATATTCAAGTGAGGAAGCAATTTTTTTCTGCATTAATTTGATGAAATGAGTTATATCGACTTCAAAGAAGAAATATGAGTCCCACATTTAATTATCATATGATAAAACCTGTTACTTTTTAATTTTGATTTAAATTATAAAAGATGACATATAATATGAATTTATTCTTTAGTTGCAAGATATTGCTTTCGGAATAGCCACACTATAACGAATTGAATATCTTTACCTAGCTAGGGTGTCACCACCGAATCCTCCACTTCTGATATAACACCACATAATATGTAGTTGTTAGATATCCAAAAAAAATAAAAATAAAAAAAGTTAATACAATGCTGACTAATCGTTTAGGTCAATTTAACAATATCATTAAAATAATATGAATCTTTCATTTTTCAGGTCATGAATTAAAAATCATCATTATAAAAAGTTACCAAATTTGAAAACATTCCGGCATCTAATAGCGATAAAAAATAATAGACGAACACAATACTTCCTATAAATAATGAAAAAAATTCATGATAATAACTAAATGAATAAACGATTTTCAATTTGACTAATTTTTTACTTATTAGCCCACAAATTGGATTAAGCATATAGCACTTGAATTTATATATATCTCCAAATAAATGATTCTTGGTCCACTCCACTCCCATTACCATGACAATAAATTAGTCTATGTATTGTTTTCAAGGGAATAGACCATTCTCTCCTCTAAACTCAGAGGTGCAAAACATACCAAGCTAGTGCTGTGCTCAAAACTGTTGACTAATATTCAAACACAGCTGTTAAATTGGGGCCATATGCATGGTCTTCCTACATGGACCCAACAAGAAAATAGAAAAGCAGAAGTTTGTACGTAAAACGTGTAAATTGGGAGGCCTATTGTGTAACGTGTTGTCACTCCCACTAGAAACGAACTGAACAAAAATCAACAGAACTTTGTACGTAAAGCGTTTAAGAGAGGGGTCATTGTGCTGCCGCTCCCATGTGCCCTTTTCTTTCTTCAGTGTGTGAATGCTTGAATTTTTGTCCACCAACACTGCTTGGCTAATTATTTCACTTCTCCTTTTCCCTCTTTGATTATTGGGGAAGACTTTGACCATTTACTCATGTTATGTGGTAGGTTTCAATGGAGGTTGGGCATCCTCAAAATGTTAAATTGAAAGTCATAGTCATTGTATGTATGTACTAAGTATTGATAAAAAGTATTTTAGAAGAGAAAAGGTTTGTGGCAAAAATTAGACAGAGTCATCAGTCGTCAGTCATCAGTCATCTAATTGTGGTTAAAAAAAAATTAGACGAACCCAATAGTTCTATAAACAATAAAAAAATTGAAGATAATAATTATTAAATGAAGAAACGATTTTTGATGTGGTTAATTTTTTTCTTTTTTAGTCTACAAACCGGGTTAAGCATAGAGCCATTGAATTTATATCTCCAAATAAATGATTCTGGTCCACTCCCATCAACTTCACAATAAATTAGTCTATATATTGTTTTCAAGCAAATAGACCATTCTCTCTGCTAAACTCAAAGGAAATTTCCTTTCAAGTGAAGACAAATGAAATTTCCAAAAGGAAGACTCTAGAATCCAAGTCTAAGCAGGCAACGTAGAGGAAGACTTTGACCATAAACTTGTGTGGTATATTTCCTCACCACAACACCACGCACACGGAAAGAAAATCATGGATCGTTTTGTAGCTTTGTGCAAGTCAAGTCAAGTCAAGTCAGCTAGTACAATTGCTAAACTAAAATCTGATCTAGCTTAATTACTCTCTGCAGGCAACTGCTTCTCTTTCTTGTTCCATGTAAAGTTTAATGCTTTAGTGTGCTGAGCCTAACTTACGTGATATTATGTTAGTATTTCATAAGTTGTTGGAAAGTTTTTTTAGATCAGAAACGCTACAGCACAATCCATTATTAAGTAATATGACACGAGATATAAAAAAAAAAAAAAAAAAAAATTAAAGTTAATACGATGCTAAACTCAAAGGTGCAAAACATACCAAGTTAAAATTGTGCTCAAAACTGTTGACTAATATTCAAACACAGCTGTTAAATTGAGGCCATATGCATGGTCTTCCTACATGGACCCAACAAGAAAATAGAAAAGCAGAAGTTTGTACGTAAAACGTGTAAATTGGGGGGCCTATTGTGTAACGTCTTGTCACTCAACTAAAATCAACAGAACTTTGTACGCAAAGCGTTTAAGAGGGGAGTCATTGTCTTCAGTGTGTGAATGCTTGAATTTTTGTCCACCGACACTGCATGGCTAATTATTTCATTTCTCTTTTTTCCATCTCTGATTATTTTCCTGGATCGTTTTGTAGCTTTGTGCATATAGTCAAGTCAAGTCAGCTAGTACAATTGCTAAACTAATTAAAATCTGATCTAGCTTAACTTAATTACTCTCTGCAATCAACTGTTCTCTTTCAGTATTCTCAGTTCCGAGTTGGACGTGAGATTTGCTTGTTGTAAGATGCTGAGATCATTAAGCAAATGATAATTAATTAGCTCTACATCTTTTTTCTGTTTAATCTTGTACAGGTTGAAGTCCTTTATTCACATTTCCTTTTATTTGTATCAAGTTACAAAGAAAACAGTGACTGCTGCGCAACGTTGTTTTTGTAAATGGTTTGTATTTGTGTTTTTCCGAAGTTGTGAGCGCCCCATTTTTTTGGTAGTGAGTTTTTGGAGCAAAAACACACCAAGTTTATACTAAACTCCGAATCGATCTTTAACTTAATGGATGTATTCAATCTACACTTATAAAGACTTGTATAGACTTTTTAAAGTGAATGACTTTTATAATTAAACTTCACAAAGTAGTTTTAATGACTTTTATATATTTTATTATAGACTTTCATAAACTTTCGCATAGGTTTGAATTCCATAATACTTTTTTATAAATAAAAAAAGACAGCATTAATTAGTTGGCAGTAGAATCATAGCATTCAGAATGGGCTCTGTAAATCACCTCTTTAGACCACTCCTCTTTGTTAAGGATTTGCTTGTTACTTACTTTCTACCCTTTCAGCTCTCCCATGAAATTCCTTTATGACAAAAAAAATGTAGGCATGAATCAATGAATACCCAGACGTGGATTTAAGAAACCAATCAAGAGAGGAACATGAATCAAAATAATGAAAAACACATAAGATATTTACGTATTCGTGACTGTAGCTAGGGAGTTGCGTCACTATTGAGGAGAGCCATCTAATTGTATATCGATCATATAGACTTTGGTAACTTTTTATAAACTCTTTAAAAATCTAAAATAAATACCTCACTTTTAATTTCATTAAAGTCATTAAAATTCATCATACTTACACCCCCAAATTTTAGGTGATTAATAAGACAAAATCTAAAATAAAAAAAGGTTTAGTGGTTATAACGTGTAAATTGGGGCCATATGCATGGGACCAACAAGAAAGTAGAAAAGCAGAACTTTACAAAGTCAAAGTCAAGTCAGCTAGTACAGTTGCTAAACTAAAATCTGATCTAGCTTAATTACTCTCTGCAGGCAACTACTTAAAAGTCTTCCTTTTAGGTGTGAAATTTCCAAAAGGAAGAGTTTTAAGTCTAGAGAAGCAAGAATCCAGGTCTAAGCAGGCAATGTAGAGGAAGACCTTGACCATATACCTGTGTGGTATATTTTCTCACCACAGCACCATGCACACGGAAAGGAAATCATGTCTGATTGTTCTTATCCTATTCCCAAAGAAAAAAGGGACAAAAGAAAAAACAAACAAAGAAAGTGCAATGAGAATTCAACAATCGTTCCACAATAGTCAACTTACGCTTCTCTCCAACCCACTCCTCAAATCGGGAAATATTTTATGCAGTAATGATTATTTGGACTTATGGAAGCAATTTGAGTCCACATATAGCCTTAATGATAAAACATGTTACCCTTTATCTTTATTTAAATTATTTTAAAAAAATAACAAAAAAGTAAGAAAAGACTGAAGGGGTTTCAATGGTGGTTGGACTTTTTGAGCTAACAGACTTTAACATCAAAGAGCCACACAGGTTACGCAAAAAAAAAAACAAGGCTCGTTTTTCCCTTACTAGATCAAAAAGAAAAGCAAATGACCTACTGATTTAGAGCAATTGTTTCTCAATGTAAGGTCTTGGGTTCAAATTTTAGCATCCGTTTAGTGTGTGTGAGTTTAATACTATCGTCCCTCTGAATAGGAAAAGTCCTTAAAAAAGCTGAAGAAGAGAAATATTATGACTCCAATAATTCAGTTAAAAATAACTTTTGGCCTTTTGATGTAGCTTTGAGTAAAAGATGCCCCATTCAATTGCATTGAAGACTATAACTTTCAAGGAAAATAAATGCTAGACAAATGAATACATTGAAGAGGGAGAGAGAGAGTTTAATTATTGATGGAAAGTGGATCGTATGGCCTTCTATCATTGGGCCTTGTTGGGCTTTTTTGATTTAAGCATTTCTTTGGGCTAACTTGGGTTGGGTATAAGTTTTAGTACTTTGGCCAAAGCCCGCCCACAAAAACGGAGCCATTAGGGCTTGAATTTGTATGGTAGAATTTAGTTTGGTTGGTTTGGGCTACATTGGGTTAGTTGGGCTGGGCAAGGCCTGCCCAATAAATATTTTAACTAGATAAAAAAGAAAAGCAAATGACCTACTGATTTAGAGCAATTGCTCCTCAAAGTAAGGTCCTGAGTTCAAACTCTAGCATCCGTTTAGTGTATGTGAGTTTAGTACTATTGCCCCTCTGAACCCTAAATTCCACCTACGCCATCGTGTAGAGCGCGACGAAACGAGTCCGTAGACACAGAGTGGACTCGAATCGGAGCTGTAACGAAGAAAATACGATTAAAATACCATGAAGGGCAAAACGGTAATTTGAAAAAAAACAGATATGTATCCCTCTCTCTCTCTCTCTCTCTCTCTCTCTCTCTCTCTCTTCTCCCTCAGTTTCCTCTCTATCTCTCCTCTCCCGCTGTGTCGTTCCGCCGCCTTCCAGGAACCGCCGGCACCGCCACGGAGCACCACTGGCCACGGGATCGGTCTCATTCGAACCGCCGCCGTCTCCTCTTCCTTCTCCGATCGTTCTCGGCCCGCCAAACGACCGGCGCTGGCTGGAAATCGCGATAGAATCGATGATGTTCACAGAATTTTCAATTCGCTTGTTCTCCCTCAATTCTTCTCCAAATTTGTCGAATAAGGTATGGATTCCTACCTATTTTTCATGCTCTAGCTGATGGTTGGATAGGTTTGCATCAATTTTGATCGTAGATAGCCCAGTTTTCACATTTAAAATTCGGCCAAATTTCAGCCTCCGTGTTCAGCCACCTTCGGTCAGTTTTTGGGGTAGGTACAAGAACAAAAGTGGTTCCAAATAGGGTGTTATACCTAGGATAGGAGTTTGGAGCCGTGATTTTGAGTTTTTCCAGCGATGCGTAATCGCTTTGGACACCCATCGCTGCCAGCGCGTGTGGCGGCGGGTGGACGAGGGTAGTGCAGAGACATTGTATCTTGTTGCGATCCTCAGGTTGTCACGAGCGCGTAGGAATTCGCGGATCTCAATTTGGATACCGTTTGGGCCTCGAACGGATTTTTCATATTGTGCGATTTTCATGTTCAATATTGCTGAGCCGTTGGATCGTATTCAATTTCGGATATGTTGTTCTAGATAATTTCAGAATCGTGTAGGATTCAACGGATTGTGAATGGGAGTCCGGATACTCCGAAATTGCGAACCCTTAGGCTATGGTTTAGAAATTATGCGATTACACGATCGTGGTCAATCCTACCGTCCAATTCAAATCAGACTAACAGGACATGGGTAATTAACTTGAGGAACCTATAGGAACTCTCAGATTCGTAATTGGAGATCGTGGACCCCACGAGGTTCCGTATTGACCAACTTAGCAGTTTATCGCTTAGTAAGTCTCAGGTCTTTTAAGACAGTTCTAAACATCTGAAATGCTTAAGTGGGCATGAGAATGACTTTAAAGTTAGTGCACGCACTTCTAGGAGCCGAGGGTCAGGGTTTTAATTTAATACTTTTATTGAGCAGTTTTATTAATTCAATATTCATGGTTTAATCAGGCACCCGGGGCCAGGCAGACCCGCAGGAGGGACCTTCAAGAGGTCGACTTTTCTTTTATAAATGATTTTATGCAAATAAATTTCATTATTTGATCTTGAATAAGTTTTATTGATTGTGATTCTCCTAGCATGTTTTGTTGAAGTTAAATATCTTTATTTATGTGTTACCTAGTTAAAATGCTAAAAAAATTTGGAAAGCAAAAATTGAGATATTTATCAGATAAAATGGCAGCAGAGTTTCAGATATTTATCAGAATTTTCAGAAATTTTATATTTTCTCAGAAAACTTATATTTTCTTAAGTCACCTTGGGTACCCAGTTACAGAAACAGTTTGCCGTCAGTATTTGTTGCCTTCGGATATGACGATGTCCACGGACATCCAGTTTACCTTCAGTTTTGTCAGTGCACTTGACATTTGCCTCACGAGTTTCGGGGACGCCCAGACCGTGAGAGCCAGGATTGGGATCAGGCTGACTACGGTCCCCTGAATCCTGCCAGTTTGCGACTCGGGTTGACTTTGTGTCACCGAGACCTGCCAGGGGAATTGACGGAATTAAAGGGTATACTTAGGTGGTAGTTCTAAATTGATTTCAGTGCTTTTATGCGAGTTTTATTGATATTGAACATGTTTTGCATATACGTATATAAATATGTGAATGCTTGAGTTCAATATGAATATCATGAAGAGGAAAAACCTAGTTTTTACATAACTGTTTTTACGGTGGGGTGACTACGTTCTTATACTGTTTTCTAGACATTTATTTTTGTCCACTCACATTTTCAAATGTTTTGTGCCCCCAGGCAGTAGACCTGCACAGGGATCCACCACAGGGCCTTCTCCTAGCTCCCGTGCCCCTTCGTAATGTAGGCTTTTGTTGTAAAACTTTTAATTCCTTTGTATATTTCAGTAGTTGCTCTGATATCTGGCCATAGTTGGAGACCAGAACTGTTGAATAGTTTATTTACGTTTACTGGCAGTTGGTTGTAAATATATTTGCTCGTTCTGACAGGTGAAATTTTGGGTTTTGAACAGATTACAAGAGAGACTCTGCCGAATTTTTCGGTAGAAGTCCAGGCAAATTTTGAATCTTAGTTTGTAACTAGAAGGGTAAATAGGTCTTTTGTACCCGACATTCGCCAAGTGCCGGACACGCACAGGGTCCGGCTCGAATTCCAAAGCGGAATTTTGATCGGGTCCTGTCAGAGCTCATTTGACTTTGAAGGAGGATGGAGGTAACATTATTTAGTAGAAACTAGAGAAACAGAGCAGTTGCTTAGGAACATCTGTCTCATGCTCGTTTCTGCTTTGGTATTTAAATTCTATGAATCCACTTTACGAGTAGTTGGTTACGTCTAGGCTTGCCGATGCTAACAGATTTGAAAATGGATGGGATCAATGATCTAATAACAGAGCTGTGCATGGAATGAGAGTGTAACTTTTAGTTTCAATAGCAATGTCTTCAAACCCACTGGCCATTATCAATCTAAGTCTGTAGCTTGCTCTGGGGTCTGTACTCGGTAGAACTAAATTCAAATGTTGAGATTATTTGACGTATAGGGCTGAAAGTTGGTTTCCATTATTAATGGGACAGGCAAATATAGTAGCTCTGTCCTCAACCATAAAAAGGCACAGGCAAATATAGTAGCTCTGTCCGCAACACTGAAACTTAACAAGGTTTAAGAAGAAAACAAGGATAGGGTAGGATACAAGCTGAGCTGCCTGCTTTCGCCGTTGCCGTTGATACAAACTTTCCTCTCAGTCTATATGCCTTTGCTTTGGTCTCGACACCTTTTTTTTGGGGTCAAAATCTCAACACCTTATTTTCCATTGTTCGTATTTTTCATTATCATTATTGCTAGAAGGACCTTACATTGCATTCCTCATTGTTCGTATTTTTCATTCTCATTATTGTTAGACTTACATTGCATTCCTAATTGGCAGGCATTTTCTCAAACAAAGTCTATCCTTCTTCTAATAGCTTCAAGTTCCATTGGCATTTTCTCAAACAATGTCCATCTTGTTCTTTGCACATCAACATAGCTACCAATAACCAAAGGCAGAGGCTAATTATTTGCTTAACTCAATTACATGTAAATTAAAAATAGTTGTGCTATGGTCAAATACGAAAAACATGCTTAACTGCCCCTTAAGTAGAGCTGCTAAATTTCCCTTACATACAGCCACATCATGACTAATGTTAAAACACTTAATTTGCATCCGCAACCAAAGATTCTGAACCACTTGATGCACAGGGTCTTGGATTGTCCCCACCAACTTCATTTGCAGGAGTTTGTTGTGGATATAAGGAAGGCCTTCGAGGCATTTGAAGGTTCTCAATGTCTCCTTCGTGCATCTCCAGTACTTTATTCATTTGCAGGGGGGTGTCCACTGGGCCTCATTTGTACGCACCATAATGCCACCATCATCATCTGCTTTACGATATTATTTTCCTCATTTGTTTCATCATCTCCTATTTCTATGTCCTTCCTTTCCTTCTTTCAACTGATCAGAAACCCATGTTGAAAAGTAGATTTGACTAAATTGGCTTGAACGTTCTGTACCCGCATTCATTGGCGGATCCAAGAAGTTTTTAATGGATATGCAATTTTGGTCAGGATTTATTTATTAAAAATTTTAAAAAGCGCGTTGTGCAACAGCCAATGGCGGATCCAAGAATTTTCATTCTGGGGCTCAACGTGTAGAAGGTGAAAAAGAATATAATAATATGCAAAATAAACCCATTGAAATTAAACGATAATATTCTTATTCATATTTAATAGATAAAACCATACAAAATACTCATGTTCAAAATCAAAGAGAACTGCATCGACTTCAAAAATAGACACTCACTGCAATAAACCATATACATGAGCGCGTTTCGAACCATCAACACATAAGCCAGTTAGTCGAACCACATTAAAATGGTGAACCTCCCAATGGTGCCAACTTCATTGATAAAGTCTTGCCCATTAGTTTTGGACTTAAAGACACGTCTCCTTGTTGAGAAAAAATGTATTTATCAAGAGACCCATTAGACATGAAATAATATACTAGAGCACGTTTTGAACCATCAACACAGAAGCCAATAAGTCGCACCACATTAACATGGCGAATCCTTCCAATGGTACCAACTTCATTGATAAAGTCTTGCCCATTATTAGTTTTGGACTTGCTTAACATCTTGATGGCTACCACGCGACCACTGCGGAGCTTTGCCTTGTATTCGGAGCTATAGTCTCCTTCACCCAATTTATCCTTTTGCCATCTTTTTGATGTCTAAGTAAGTATACCTTACTAACATGAAATTATTATTATTACTCCGTGGAAAGTCTTCTATATTCTCATACATTGACAAGTGCCTCCTTCGCCATTTATATATTAGTAATGCAGTTACAAATGGAATACCAAATAAAGCTTTGGTTTTTAGGTATAATGCTGCATGGTTCACAAAAAAGGAATTACTAGGAAGGATAATAAGAATAAAAATAAAATAATATACTCCTTTCCAAATCCTCTCAATCCTGCAAGTGTTTTGTACTTGTAACGGCATAAATTTGTGTTATCCATCCGCCTAGGGTCTGTTCAACCCAACTGCTGATCCTGACTCGAGTCAGGGCCCCAGTCTGATAGGACCCGTCTTGGAATTTCTCGAAAATCGGGACGAATTCCGTCTTTTTACCGACTTCATCTCGATGCCAGCCTACTTACTAAAAACCGAGGCATTCTACCAAAATTTTGGCAGAATCTCCCCCGTAAATTGAACAGACCCAATAAAATTCAACCTGTATAATATACAATATAATCTCAACCAGCAGCATGGTTTCAACATACAACAGTACATACTAAAATGGCCTCTGGCCTCACAAGTAAAACCTAACATGGGCAGTTACAAAGCATCTAACAGATTTAGTTTACAACAATCAGTTGAGTAGAAAGAAAATTACTTAAAGCCTAACTACTGAAGTTCACAGTTCGAGCTCCGAACACAACTTGTAGCTCTCCTTGAGTGACTACTGTCTGGAAGGCGCAAAACAGTAAACATGTGAGTAGACAAAAACAAAGTTTGCATTTAAAACAACATAATAACCCCACCGTGTAAAAATAATGCTCAACACATGCAAATTTATAATTCATATTTAATGATCCAAAAACATCAATCTCCAAAACCCTTTAAAACCACAAATCACTCAATCCATAAACTTATTTCCCAAAATTATACTGCTCTTACCGACCCACTGCATATACTCTAATTGCTTTACACTCACACCTATATATAGATATAAATATATAAATATACAATATACAATATACTCATCACACTACCAAGGTACAGGGAAAACAATCCAACTGGGGATTGTTTGGCTAGCCCGCAGGATTTCCAGGTATTATCCTGCGTCTATGAGCAATCCAACTGGAGGATGAAACTCCATAGCTCACACGCCTGAAATTCCAACTCCACATGTAGCTCCAATACTAAGTCCTTTGCGCGTAGACTACATCATCACACACCAAAACTTCCAAAGCCATGTGTGATGATTCCAAGCAATATACATAATCTTCCCATACGCCGGAAATTCCAACGCTACGTATGGGAAGTGTCTCACATACCGGAACTTCCAACACCACGTGTGAGACTAATAATCACATGTTTTTCCCACAAGCCGGAACTACCAACGCTATGTGTGGGAAGCCTAGTAATTAGGGGATGGTACTTACATAGTGTAATCATACATCTTCTCTCAACAACCCCTCATAGTCAAATTCTTCCACAATCTCACCTCAACAACCTAAGTACCTCACACATAGACAATATAGATAGAATTTCCCAAAATCCATATAAACATACTCACGATACTCAAATATGTCAAAATCCAAAATATATTGCCAAAGCTTATAATAACATCAAATTCAACAACCGAATATATATTATATCCCATATACCATTTAAAACATATGCATAAATCTTTCATCAATAAAACCATGCATTTGATTGAAAACAAAGTCCACTCACAAATAGTCCCAAGCTGCCGGATCCTGATAGGGTCCCGCTTGCTGTGTACGATCGATCAGAGCACCTATTTCGAGATGCGAACCTTTAATTAATATAACATCACTTCGAAACGGAAATCACAAAATAACTTAAATCCCCAAGTTCCCAGTGAGTGTACGTAGGACAAGATATCCTACGGTTCGACTAAAGTTTAGGAAATGCGTCTTGCAGGTGTGATTCGAAAGGGACGGTTGGATCGCTCATAATTAGATGGTTATCGTAACCCATAAAATTCGAATTATTGAATCGGAACATCCGGGGCTCCGATTCACGATCAGCGAAATCCTACATGATTCTAGGAGTGCCTAGATTAACATATTTTAATTTGGAAACGATCCAACGGTCAGAACCTATCGAACCCTGATAACGCACAATATGCGAAATCCGTTCGATAGTCAAACGATGTCCGAGTTGAAATCCGAGCACACCTACGTGCTCGTGACAACCTGAGGATTACAACAGGACAAAATGTGGCTTCACCACCCTTGCCCACGCCCGGCCGCACTTGGGTGTGTAGAGAAATTTCCAGCGACGGAAAAACTCCACACCGTCGCACACCCTTCCTGCCCTAGCTACTACTCGAGGCAAGGATCACTTTATTCAACGACGAGGAGGTCCAATTCGGACGGCAACCTACAAGAATTTACTTTGAAATTCGGCCAAAACCTAGATTCCAAAATCGGTTTCCTAGACGCAAAATCGATCCAATCCTATGCAACAGACAGCTAGAGTTTGAAAAATAGATGAGAATCCATACCTCACCCATCGGAATTGGTTTCTGGAGGAGAAAGATCGAGCATGATCCACCCGCCATTGACGGACTCAAACATCCCGAATTTCTTTTGGTGCTGCTGTGGCTTTGGTTCTCATCATGAATTTCTTATGGTGCTTGCTCATGCAACTCCTGATAATTGTACGACTGGTAGAAGTAGTCAATGGTGGAGGAGTCCCTCAAGATTGCAGAGAGACAAGATGTGGCCCGGAAGGCCCAGCCATTCGATTTCCATTTCGACTTAAAGGTAGGCAGCCAATCTATTGTGGCTTCCGTGGCTTTGATCTTTCATGCACTGGCGACAACTAGACTATGCTTGAGATACCATCGTCGTCAGCTAAGCTCTCTATTTAAGAGAGAGCAACTACAGATCTCATGCAATTGGAGCAAGATATTCTGATTATTGCTTGCCGAGGTAGTTCTTTTACAGCAATTGTTCTTCGCCTTCCTTAGAATTCGTAGGCCATGCATTCTTATTCAATTGTCCACCGTCAACAGTGAAAGATAAATATTTCACGTCTACCGATGGTTCACAAAAAAAGGAATTAGTAGGAAGGATAATAATAATAATATGGGTTAATTTCAATTTAGTATCTTAAACTCTTACTCTTATGACATGTTTGCCCACACACTCTTAATTTTAATGATTACGTACTCTAAGCTTTTCAGTGTTTTGCAATCCGGTTTCGGTGTTAGAATTTTCTTTAGTTGTTAATGTGGCATATATGACTCACCTTTTAAAACTTAAATTGCTTAAAATATTAATAAAACATTAAAAATAATAAAAATATTTCTAAACAAACTGAAATTAAACCTAATAATAATAATTACTCTTCTTCAAACCCATCTCATGTAATAACCCAAACCTAAAATTCATAATTAAGGAATATTTTGCGAAAAGACAATTTTGCCCTTGGAATATTTTATTAAGAAAAAAGGTGACTTTTTGATCGAGATGGAATTTGACAATTCCACTTACGCCATTGCGTAGAGCACGGTGAAATGAGTTCATAGACACATAGTGGGCCCGAATCAGAGTTGTAACGAAACGAGAGAGCTATGGTTAAAAGAGTCTCAGTGGCACAACCGTAAATATTTCGAGGTTGGATTTATAAAAACAGCTCAGCTTTCTCTCTCCTCACGCCAACCTCCCTCCCTCTCCCACGTCCGTCCCTTCTCTCCTTCGTATCTCCAGCCACCGACCACGGCTGAGGACGGGGCTGGTACCAAAATGACCGGGACGACTTCCTCTTCCTACCCCAGCCACCTCTCGCCGCTAGCCGCCATAGATTCGCCGGAATCTGGAGAAGAAGCGGCCGACATCGTCCAAACTTCAAAGCCGCCGATCTCCCTCCTCCGGCCACCAATTCCGTCGACCCAGGTATGGATTTTGAACCTCTCGAGCTGTTCTAGTTGCCTGTTGGGTATGAATTGATCGATTCGTAGTGTTGGCATCAGATTTGTGAGGTTGAAGTTTCAGTCGATTTTCGGCCTCCATGTTCGGCCACTTCTGGCCATTTTTTGGGGTAGGTCCAAACAAAAGTGGCCCCAAATATGGTGTTTTACCTAAGGTAGGAGTTTGGAGCCGTGGTTTGACGTTTTTCCGGTAAGGTGTAATCGCTTTAGACACCCATCGCTGTCGGGGCGTGCTGCGGCGCCTGGGTGAGGGTAGTGTCATGGCACTGTGTCTTATTGCGATCCTCAGGTCGTCACGAGCGCGTGGGATTTCGCGGATCTCAATTTGGATACCGTTTGAGCCCCGAACGAATTTTCCATATTGTGCGATTTTCGGGTTCAATACTACTGAAGCATTGGATCGCGCTCAATTTCGGATAGGATTCGACGGATTGTGAATCGGAGTCCCGGATACTCCGAAATCGCGAACGCTGGGGCTAGGGTTTGGAAATTTTATGATTTCATGATCGTGGTCAATCCGATCGTCAGTTTCAGACGAAACTTGCAGGACATGGTTCCTTAAACGTGGGGAACTTAAAGGAACTCTCAGATTGGTCATTGGAGGTCGTGGACCCACGGGGTTCTGTATCGACCAATATGGAAGTTTATCGTTTAATGAAATCTCGAGTCTTTTCAGACGATTTTAAACATCTGAAATACATAAGTGGGTAGAAAAATGACTTTAAAGTTAGTGCACGCGTTTTTAGAAGTCGGGGGTTAGGGTTTTGCTTAAAAACTTATACGTAGCAGTTTTATTAATTACATATTCATGATGGTTTAACCAGGCACCCGGGACCAGGCAGACCCGCAGAAGAGACCTTCAGGAGGTCTAGCGAGCTCGGACCAGGAGTAAGTGGACTTTTCTTTTATAAATGATTTTATATAAATGAATTTTATTATGTGATCTTGAATAAGTTTTATTAATTGGGATTTTTCCTAGCATGCTTTGTGAAGTTAAATATGTTATTTATATGATGTTTAGTTGATTATGCTAAAGAGATAAAGAAAGCCGAGTTGGAGAGTTATATCAGATAAAATAGCAGCGTAGTTTCAGATTTTACAAACTTTAGTCATTTATCATACTTTTCTGCAATATTTTATTTTAAACCACCATGTACCCAACTCCAGTTATTATCCTCAGTTATGCCGATGTCTACAGACATCCAGTTTATTTTTAGTTTTGTCAGTGCACTTGACATTAGCCTCACGAGTTGTGGGGACGCTCGGACCGTGAGTGCCAGGATTGCAGCTCGGTTTGACTTGGTGTCGCCGAGGTCTGTCAGGATTGCAGCTCGGTTTGACTTGGTGTCGCCGATGTCTGCCAGGATTTGCTGATCAGGCTGACTACGATCCCCTGAATCCTACCAGTGCGACTCGAATTGACTGTGTGTCACTGAGACCAGAATTGCGAATCAGACTGACTACAGTCCCCTGAATCCTGCCAGTTAGCGGCTCAGGTTGACTTTGTCTCACCGAGACCTGCCAGCGGATCAGGCTGACTAGAGTCCCCTGAATCCTGCCAGTTTGCGGCTCGGATAGATTTTGTGTCGCCAAGACCTGCCAGGGGAATTGACGGAATTACAGGGGTACATCCGAGTGGTAGTTTTAATTGATTGCAGAGCTTTTATGCAAGATTTGAGTACATTGCTTTTATGCAAGTTTGATTACAGTGTTTTTGTGCAAGTTTTGATCTTAGTGCTTTCATGCAAGTTTTGATGGTTTGGAATGTGATTGTATATATGTATATATTTATGTGAATGCTTTGTATTTGAATATAGTCGAACATTCAGATTTTCAAATCTATTTTTCTATAGTGGGAGTTATTATGTTCACATATTATTTTCTGAACCTTTATTTTTGTCCACTCACATTTTCAAATGTTTTGCGCCCCTAGGCTGTAGCGTGCACAGGAAAACCACCACCGGGCCATCTTGCCTTCCGCGCCATATCGTTACAAAAGTGTGGGTTTGTAAAAAGATTAACTTATCTGTATACTATTAGAATTGCTTTGATATTTTCCCTAAATGGAGAATTGAACTGGGTATTGTATATTAAGTATGCTGGCTGTTGGCTGTATGGATATTTTTGCTCGTTTTGACAGGTGTAAGTTTTGGGATTGAACAAATACAGGAGAGACTCTGCTGAAATTTCGGTAGGAGTCAAGGTTAAAATTTCAAGTAGAAGGGCAAATAGGTCAATTGTGCCCGACATTCACCAAGTGTTGGACACGCACAGAGTTCGACTAGAATTCCAAAGCGCAATTTGGTTCGGGTCTTGTCATCTCAACCATGTAAGTGTTTTGTTCTCATAAGAGCATAAATTTTTATTGTGGCTTTAAATCTAAAGAATAATGTTGAAGTGAGATCAACACTAGTATTGTCTTACCCGGCTAAACGATAATACAGACCACAAGCTGATCACGGCAATAGTTGGCAAAATTCATAGGGAAAAGTCTATCAAGGTGGAAGTGCCTATAAATAGGGTCAATAATTGCCCCTGTAGTAGTAGTGAAGATAACGATCAATAAAACAACTACGAAGTCAAGCGAATGTCAATCAATCAATATTATATTCTAAGGGATTTTAGGTCTAATGGTCCCTGAACTTTACCTCATTTTCATTTTGGTGCCTGAATTTCCAAAATCGTTCCGGTGGTCCTTCAACTTTACTTTCGTTAGGACAAATGGTCCTACTGTCAATTTCCTTATCTTTTTTTGTTAAATGTAAAGGAAAAAATGGTATTTTTGTAATTTATTTATTATTATTTTTTGGTTGGTGGAATAAAATGTCAATAAAATATTTAAAGGTAATTTAGGGTTTGAGATGGGGGCAATGCGTCTGGTGCAAATGGTAACTTTTTTTAATCTCTCACTTTTCAATTGAAGTCTCTGAAATTGTGACGAGTTAGGAACGAGGAATGTGTTGTTCTATAATTAGTAGCTGTGCGGCTGTGCGGCTGTGCGAGGAGGATGTTTGATAGAGGTCAAGTAGAGCTCATTTGCCTTTAATTTCTCTTTGTTTTTTTTTTGACGGAGGCTTGCTTATCCTAGACCTAGAGGATTTGAAAATGGATGGAGGCAACATTATTCAGTAGAAACTAGAAAGAAACAGAGTAGTTGCTTAGAACATCTGTCTCATGCTTGTTTTGGCTTTGGTTATAAAACTCGTTGAATCCACCTTACGAGTGGTTGTTTAGAACATCTATAGGCTTTGCCGATCCTAGTGGATTTGAGAATGGATGGTATATATATTCAAAAATCAAGAGCTTTTTTTAGGGTTGCGGATGGGATCAATGATCTAATAACCGAGCTGTGTATGGAATGAGTGTAACTTTTAGTTTTAACAGCAATATGTTATCTACTTGTGTGATGTGTGTTACCTATGTCAGAAGTGAAGATTATACCACTTTACCACTTATCAGATTGGTTTAGTTGCAGTTTTTTCTTTTAATTTATTTGTTAATCAAGTTTGTCTGACATATTCCTATGTTAAGAACTTAGAATTTAGTGAAACTGGCACTTCCTTTGGAAGGTTTCCACGGTCGGCCCTCGTGGATTGTGCAGCTTAGGCTAATGTTTTTTAAGCTTTTTCTTCGTTCCTGTCTGTGGTTCGGTCATGTAGCTTGCTCTTTTCAATCTTTTAGCTTGAAATCCCAATTTTTCTTCGTTGCTTTTTGAGTTTGAGTTTCACTTTGGTCCAAGTCTGTAGCTTTGCCCTGGGTCTGTAAACTCTTATATATGGTTTAGTCATTGTCGGTAGAACTGGATTCTAATTCAGATATGGAGATTATTTGACGTATGGGCTCTTGTTTAATTTTGAACCCTTGCTTCAAGCTTGGAAGAGAAGGGCCGAAGTTCTCTTTCCATTATTGATGCCATCTTTAACTTGAGCAACTATAAATAGGTACAGACAAATATACTCGCTCTGTCTGCAAACTGAAACTTGACGACGTTTAAGAAGAAAACAGAGGACAGGGGAAGATACATAAATGTCATAAATGTCAAATGTACAAACTTCTGAGCTGCCCGCTTTCGCCGTTGCGGTTGATACAAACTTTCCTCTTAGTCTATTTGCCTTTGATTTGTTCTCAACACCTTATGTTCCACAGTTCGTTTTGCTAGAAGGACCTTACCCTATACCTGGATTCTAATTATTGCTATTTGCCACTGCACAGCTTTTTAAAAACCCAACATAATACCGTTCAGGCATAATAAGCCCACTCGATAACATATCCATACACAAATGAATTGTTTCTTTTGGGCAATTCATTTGTGTAAACCTAATTGTCATCAAAGTTCAAGTCATTGCATTTCGGGCAGGCAGTTTCTCAAACAATAACCAAAGGGAGAGGCTAATTATTTGCTTAAATCAATTACAACATGTAAAAATATTTGTGCTATGATCAAATACAGAGTAGAGCTGCTAACTTTCCCTTACATAGATCCACATCGTAACTAATATTGATTCACTTCATTTGCATCGGCAATCAAAGTAATCTCTTCAGATTCTGAAGCACTTGATGTACAGGGACTTCGATTGTCCAGATCAACATAATCTGCAGGAATTTGTTGTGGGTATAAGAAAGGCCTTGGAGGCATTTGGAGGCTCTCAATTTCTCCTTCAAGCATCTCCACTACTTTATTCATTGAAGGGCGTTCGATAGGCTTCATTTGTATGCACCATAAAGCCACCATCATCATCTTCTTTATGATCTTCTTTTCCTCATCTGTTGCATCATCTCCTATTTCTATGTCCTTTCCTGCCTTCAACTGATCAGAAACCCATGTCGGAAAGAAGATTTGGCTAAATTGGCTTGATTGTTCTATACCCGCATTCAGGTTTTTCCTTCTACCAGCCATTTCCATCAATAGCATTCCGAAACTATACACATCAGCTTTGTACGAAACACCTCCAATGTTTTTGTAGAACAGTTCTGGAGCAATGTATCCCATGGTTCCTCTTGCTGCAGTCAAAGATACAATGCTATTATCCAACGGGTATAGCTTTGCTAACCCAAAATCAGAGACCTTGGGAGTAAAATTCTCGTTTAGAAGAATGTTGTGAGGCTTGATGTCAAAGTGCAAAATTTGCATGTCACAGCCTTGATGGAGGTAATCAATACCACGAGCCACTCCGAGTGCGATTTCAAATATTTTATGGCAACTTAAAGACACATCTCCTTGTTGAGAAAAAATGTATTTCTCGAGAGACCCATTAGACATGAAATCATATACAAGAGCACGTTTTGAACCTTCAACACAGAAGCCAATAAGTCGCACCACGTTAACATGGCGAATCCTTCCGATGGTAGCAACCTCATTGATAAAGTCTTGGCCATTATTAGTTTTGGACTTGCCTAACATCTTGATGGCTACAAGGCGACCGCTACGGAGCTTTGCCTTGTATACAGAGCCATAGCCTCCTTCCCCCAACTTGTCCATGAAACCTCTAGCCATCTTTTTGATGTCCGAGTAAGAGTACCGTATTGGCATGAGATTATTATTACTCCGTAGAAAGTCTTCTATATTCTCATACATTGACAAGTGCCTCCTTCGCCATTTATAAATTAGCAGTGCAGTTACAAGGGGAAAACCAAATGTAAATTTGGCTGCTACGTATAGTGCTGCATGGTCCACAAAAAAGGAATTAATAGGAAGGATAATAATAATAATTTTAATAATATTCTTCCAAAATCGATCTCAATTCTGCTCCTGTTTTGTTCTAACAGCATAAACTTTTTTCGTGCCTCCAGTATTCTCTTACTGAGGTAAACGACTGCACAGACTGCAAGCTGATGACCGTATAAGTTGTGATTATACAAAGGGAAATGCCTGTTAAGGTTGAAGCGATAGTATATGGGATCAATAGAGTCTTCTGCAACAATGGAATGAGAATGACTTAGGTGTTAGTCAAGCGAAAAGGCCAAAATAAATCATAAGCTGGTGTATTCACAGAATAGAGGGATCACTCGCCTAGTTTCTGGCTTATGAACATTATGATCTTCATGTACCAACGTCGTTCTACATTACGAAAGAAGAATTATGATTAGACCAACAGAAACTATACACAAATTGAAGGAAGGAAATAAATTTATTCTATATGTGCAGGACATCCCTTCTGCATGATATTGTCGAAAATGTACTGATAATATGTATGTACGTATTTGCTCGAAAATAATAGATAATTTCAGGTTTGTCAAATGTCTAACCTTCTGGCAATATGTCTCGTTGCTCGCATTGAATTCCATTGCCGGTGCTGTTCAGATTGCAAAATTTCCCTGATCTGCAAGTTTCTGAACATGCATAATAAAGCCATGAGAGTTCAAAGCCATGCGCTATTTCATTATATATTCCTTTGCAAGACGTCATGAGCTCCTCAGTTGAAGGGGAAACCATAACCATTAGTGTTATTTTGCAGGAATCCCCAAAATTGTATGACCTTGGGCCACCACGCCTAACCGGAAATTTTATGAAATAAGAATATGTTGTTACATTGGAGAAAGAAGAATTGGAAGAAGAATAGTTGTTGACCCCACTGATGCATGGAGCTGTTTCAACAATGAGATGGGAAGGATGCATTGGAATTTCACAGCTCAGGAAGACTATAGACATTAATGATTCTCTATGGTAATACCCAGGAAGAGGACCTGTATAATTGGAGTAATAAGAAAAGTTGAAGAGGGTCAAGGAGAAGAGTGGGTGGGAGAAGTAGTTGTCCTTGATCTTGTGAACACCAACATCCACAAGTCGGATTGTGAAGTTATTGTAATTGATTGCTTGTACATAATACTTTCCTGAAAACAAGTATAGCACTGCATGATGAGTAGTACCATTTCCCTTGGCCTCACAAGATAGCTCGAAGCTTTTGTTGCCGCAGTGTTTAGAGTCTCCTTTCAATCGGAATGGAGAGCTTATGTTAATATTTCCACAAAAACGGATACAATCAGAGTTATCAGCTGTAATATTATTGGAAGCTGTTTGGGAACGAGAGGAAGGAACAAGAAGAAGAAGGAGCACTGTGTAAGCCGCAAATAGGAGACTTCCTCCAGACATGATGTCAGAGCACAAGGGAAATTTCCAATTTAGTGCAGTTTAACTCTTTAAAGAGATAAATTTATTTATTTATTTTTTTGTTGGCCCATAATCAGATAAAAATTTAGAGATCACCTTACCCGTCGGCCATTGACTAAAACATCCAGAAGGAGTGAATGTCTGGAGAGACTGAGCGCATGCCATGGCAACAATTCTGGTAACCATATTTACGCTGTCATTGGTTATTATTGTTTCATTGGTGATTAGCGTATATACATATATATATATATATATATATATATATCTATATATATATATATCTGATGAGATAGGAATATTGCATTGGTCCATTCCATGAACATTGCAAAGGTATTTTACACTCCAAGTTTACTTTCCAACTATAATTTCAAGATTATTTCAAGATTCATTGAAGATTCTATATGCAAACTATAATTTTGGATTTGATTGATTTGAAAACCTGCCCTTATTTCATGAACAACTTTTACAGGTCGTAACCTGAATTTCACCTTATTTATTTATTTTTTCTTCCTTTTTCTTTCTTTTATGAACATATTGGTGAGGAAATTAATCAAGGGTATGTTTTGAAGATAGTTTAAAATGGCTAAAAACGCTTTAAAAAATGATTGGCACAAAAAGAAAATATTTGCAAGTATTTATGCACTGTGTTTAGTTCTAATAGCGAAGGTGATGACAATCAAGCATGTCTATACCTCTAACAAAATGGAAAAAGAAAATCGGCTTAGAATCGAAAGATTTTTGGATGATTACAGAGCGATGAAGCCAAGTAAATATTCCTATGCTGATATTAAGAGGACAACAAATCAATTCAAGGAAAAGTTGGCTCAAGGGGCCTACGGAACAATGTTCAAAGGAAAGCTTTCCTCTGAATTACTTGTTGCTGTGAAAATCCTCAACAATTCAAATGAAAATGGGGAAGATTACATAAATGAAGTGGGGACAATGTGTCAAGTCCACCATGTCAATGCGATTCGCTTGGTTGGAGTTTGTGCAGACGGATTTACGAATACTTACCAAATGGTTCTTTGCAAAATTTATTATCATCAGCAGATAATAAGAATTCATTCATTGGTTGGGATAAGTTGCAAGATATCGCTCTAGGAATAGTTAAAGGAATTGAATATCTTCACCAAGGATGCGACCAACGAATCCTGCACTTCGATATCAAACCACATAATGTATTGCTAGACCAAGATTTCACTCCAAAAGTTTCTAATTTCGGTTTAGCACAGAAGAAATATGATGACTACAGCCAGGGGGACCATGGGCTACATCGCACCTGAAATCTTCCCAAGGAACTTCAGCAACGTCTCCTATAAGTCAGAAGTCTATAGTTTTGGAATATTGTTGCTTGAAATGGTTGGAGGCAGAAAAAACTTTAAAGTCATGGAGGATGCCTCTAGCCAAGTCTACTTCCCAGAATGGATCTATAACCTTTTAAAGCAAGGCAACGACCTACGAATCTATATCGGTGACGATGAAGTAGATGTAACAATTGCTAGGAAACTTGCAATTCTGGGTCTATGGTGCATCCAATGGCATCCAATAGATCGTCCTTCAATGGAAGTTGTAGTTCAAATGTTGGAAAGAGAAGGTGAGAATCTCGCCATGAATCCTAATCCTTAGAGAATATAATGAACAGACCTCTACGTTGAAGAAGCAGTTGTGTATGCATGGATTATACCGCTCACTTATGAGATGAGTCTTCGAGTGTTCTTAAAATTAATAAGATTGTTATGGTATTGTCGTGTGTTAATTAAGAAACTGGTTTGAGTTCAATAAATTTCATTGTAAAGTATTAATTATATAGCAATAATTCATCAAACACAGTACATGTTATAATTGAGACTATATATTCGTATATAATGGTGTTTTTTGAATTATAGAAAGGGAAAAAGGGTGATCCATGATGCATGCTATAATTAATTTGAGGATATGAAGCCAAAGTGAATAAAATTGTTGGTATATATATATATATATATTGTTTTTTTTTCATACTAACACTCATGAAGGAAGAAGAGTCGAATATTGATCTTTCGGGGTTAAAATAAATGATCTTAATCACTAGAACTACAAACTCCTTGTAATATTAATTTTTCTTCAACGTGTAAGTGTAATATTTGAATGAGAGTATGTCAATATTTCTTATGAACCCCTCTACTTAATTATTATTTTTAAGTTTTTAACCAAAAGCTCTAACCTCTTATTATCAAGTTATTACAACATTACAACCTCTTAAATAGATGCAGAATGTCATCAACATGCCAATAAACTAGTCCAAAAGGTGCAGAAGAGTCCATGTATTGGGCTCAAAACTTCGAACACAGCTGTTATACTGCATGGAAGCAATATTAATTCTGCATTAATTTGATGAAATGAATTATATCGACTTAAAAGAAGAAATATGAGTCCCACATTTAATTATCATATGATAATACCTGTTACTTTCTAATTTTGATTTAAATTATAAAAGATGACATATAATAAGAATTCATTCTTTAGTTGGAAGATATCGCTTTCGGAATAGCCACACTATAACGAATTGAATATCTTTACCTAGCTAGGGTGTCACCACCGAATCCTCCTCTTCCGATATAAACACCACATAATATGTATTTGCTAGATAAAAAAAAACAGTTAATACAATGTTAACCAATCGTTTGGGTCAACTTAACAATATCACTAAAATGATCTGAATCGTTCATTGTTTAGGTCATGAATTAAAGATCCCCCTTACAAAAAGTTACCGAATTTGAAACATTCAGGCATCTAAGTGCGATAAAAAAATAACAGACTAATTTTTTTTCTTATTAGCCCACAAATCGGATTAAGCATATAGCCCTTGAGTTTATATATATCTCCAAATAAAATTTCTTGGTCCACTCCCATCAACATGACAACAAATTAGTCTATATATTGTTTTCAAGGGAATACACCATTCTCTCTGCTAAACTCAAAGGTGCAGAAGATACCAAGTATGTGCTCAAAACTATTGACTAATATTCAAACACAGTTGTTATGAGAGGTACTTATTTATTTATCGTTGTCCACATTCTGAGACACTCGAAGAAAATTTCATTCCTAGTGAAACTTTTAATTTGTAAATTGGGGCCATATGCATGTTCCTCCTACTTGGACCCAACAAGAAAATAGAAAAGCATAAATTTGTACATAAAACGTGTAAATTCGGGGGCTATTGCGTAACATCTTGTCACTCCCACTAGAATTGAACTCAACAAAAATCAACAGAAAGCAAAACCATGTTATGTGGTTCTCATGAGGTTTCAATGGTGGTTGGGCATCCTCAAAATGTTAAATTGAAAGTCATAGTCATAGTATGTATGTACTAAGTATTGATAAATAGTATTTTAGAAGAGAAAACGTTTGTGGCAAAAATTAGACATAGTCATTAGTCATCAGTCATCTAATCGTGGTAAAAAAAAAAAATTAAACGAACCCAGTACTTCTATAAACAATAAAAAAAAAATTCAAGATAATAATTATTAAATGAAGAAACGATTTTGGATGTGGTTAATTTTTTCTTATTAGCCTACAAACCTAGTTAAGCATAGAGCCATTGAATTTATATCTCAAAATAAATTATTCTGGTCACTCCCATCAACTTGACGATAAATTAATTTATATATTATTTTTAAGCGAATAGACCATTCTCTAAAGGGAATTTGTGAAGACTAATGAAATTTCAAAAAAGAAGATTTTTTTTAAGTCTAGTGAAGCAAGAATCCAAGTCTAAACAGGCAACGTAGAGGAAGACTTTGACCAGCTTGCATGGTATATTTCCTCACCACAACACCACGCACACGGAAAGAAAATAATGTCTGATTGTTGTCATCCTATTCCCAAAGAAAAAAAAAGGACAGAAGAAAAAACAAACCAAGAAAGTGCAATGAGAATTCAACAATTGTTCCACAATGGACAACTGGCTCTTCTCTCAAACCCACTCCTCAAGTCGGGACTTTAAGAAAGCAATTTGAGTCCCACATATATATTTAATGATAAAACATGTTACCTTTTATCTTTATTTAAATTATTAAAAAAACAAAAAAGTAAGAAAAAACTAATGGGGGTTTCAATGGTGATTGGACTTCTTGAGCTAAAAACTTCAACATCGAAGAGCCACCTAGGTTACGCAAAAATACAATGCTTGTTTTTCCCTTACTAGATCAAAAAGAAAAGCAAATGATCCACTAGTGTAGTGATTAGAAGTAATTGCTTTTCATATAAGGTCTTGGGTTCGAATCATAGCATTCATATAATGTGTGTGAGTTTAGTACTATTGTTGTTATGAATAAGAAAGGTCCTAAAAAGAGCTCAGGAAAAGAAGTGTTATGAGAAAATGTAAAATTTTAATGCTCCAATAATTCGGTTAAAATTAACTTTTGGCCTTTTGATGTAGCTTGGAGTAAAAGATACCCCATTCAATTGCATTGAAATCTATTACTTTCAAGGAAAAAAAAAATGCTTGACAAATAAATACATTGAAGAGGGAGAGAGAGTTCAATTATTGATGGAAAGTGGATCGTATGACCTTTAATCATTGGGCCGCGTTGAGCTTTTATGATTTAAGCATTTCTTTAAGCTAATTTGGGTTGGGTATGAGTTTTAGTACTTCGGCCCAAGCCTGCCCACACAGACAGAGCCATTAGGGCTTGAACTTGTTTGGTAGAACTTTGTTTGGCTAGTTTGAGCTACATTAGGTTAGTTGGGCTTGTTTGGTCGGATTAGCTCTGACATCCAGTTGAAAATTTAGTGATTAGAGTTGAAATTGGTTACTGGAAACATTCTGGCAGTTGGGTGGAATTATTTGAGATTGTTTGGCAGGTGAAAAATTTTGGGATTGGTCAAAATACAGGGGAGGCTCTGCTGAATTTTCGGCAGAAGTCTAAGGGAATTTTAAAGAAAAGTTGAAGCAAGAAGGGTAAGAAGGTCATTTGTGCCCGACATTCGCCAGGTGTCGGACACGCACAGGACTTGGCTCGAATTCCAAAGTAGAAATTGGGTCGGGTCCTGTCACATAGCATATCCAATCAATTTTATTCATTTACTTTTTTTTTTCTATTGAAATGTTTTATTATTTTTTTTCCAGGCTCACAAAATTCAACAAATTTTTAAATATATTTTCGATTTCAGAGTATTACATTTTCAGAAGAAAATAACCAATTTTTATTTGGAATATTTATGCCTTTTCTATTTGGTATACTCCTATAAATCCACCCATTACTACAACTTCATTGCCATTCAATAGAATAGAAAAAGATTTTTTGGGTTAAGTTGAGTTTGTGGATTTAGGTTAAGTTGAGTTTGTGTATAATTAGTAGTAAGATGAGTTTGTGGATTTAGGTTAAGTTGTTGTATATATTTTTAACTACAACTCTTTTGTTGTTTCTGGTTAGTGATGGTTGCAATTGAGTTTTTTTTTTTTTTGTTTCTCCTCCCAAAATACTACATCTTAGCTGAGCTTGTTTGCTTGTTCTACTCAGTTGATTATTGTTGTCTTTTTGATAGAGATCAAGTAGAGCTCATTTGCCTTTAATGGCTCTTGGTGTTTTTTGATGGAGGCTTGCTTATTCAAGAGGATTTGAAAATGGATGGAGGCAACATTATTTATAAAGAAACAGAGTAGTTGCTTCGAACATCTGTCTCATGCTTGTTTTGGCTTGGGTTATTAACCACATTGAATCCACCTTACGAGTGGTTGTTTAGAACATCTATAGGCTTTGCCGATCCTAGTGGATTTGAAAATGGTTCAAAAATCAAGAGCTTTTTTTAGGGTTGAGTATGGGATCAATGATCTAATAACCGAGCTGTGTATGGAATGAGTGTAACTTTTAGTTTTAACAGTTACCTATGTCAGAAGAGAAGATTATACCACTTTACCACTTATCAGATTGGTTTAGTTGCAGTTTTTTCTTTTAATTTATTTGTTAATCAAGTTTGTCTGACATATTCCTATGTTAAGAACTTAGAATTTAGTGAAACTGGCACTTCCTTTGGAAGGTTTCCACGGTCGGCCCTCGTGGATTGTGCAGCTTAGGCTAATGTTTTTTAAGCTTTTTCTTCGTTCCTGTCTGTGGTTCGGTCATGTAGCTTGCTCTTTTCAATCTTTTAGCTTGAAATCCCAATTTTTCTTCGTTGCTTTTTGAGTTTGAGTTTCACTTTGGTCCAAGTCTGTAGCTTTGCCCTGGGTCTGTAAACTCTTATATATGGTTTAGTCATTGTCGGTAGAACTGGATTCTAATTCAGATATGGAGATTATTTGACGTATGGGCTCTTGTTTAATTTTGAACCCTTGCTTCAAGCTTGGAAGAGAAGGGCCGAAGTTCTCTTTCCATTATTGATGCCATCTTTAACTTGAGCAACTATAAATAGGTACAGACAAATATACTCGCTCTGTCTGCAAACTGAAACTTGACGACGTTTAAGAAGAAAACAGAGGACAGGGGAAGATACATAAATGTCATAAATGTCAAATGTACAAACTTCTGAGCTGCCCGCTTTCGCCGTTGCGGTTGATACAAACTTTCCTCTTAGTCTATTTGCCTTTGATTTGTTCTCAACACCTTATGTTCCACAGTTCGTTTTGCTAGAAGGACCTTACCCTATACCTGGATTCTAATTATTGCTATTTGCCACTGCACAGCTTTTTAAAAACCCAACATAATACCGTTCAGGCATAATAAGCCCACTCGATAACATATCCATACACAAATGAATTGTTTCTTTTGGGCAATTCATTTGTGTAAACCTAATTGTCATCAAAGTTCAAGTCATTGCATTTCGGGCAGGCAGTTTCTCAAACAATAACCAAAGGGAGAGGCTAATTATTTGCTTAAATCAATTACAACATGTAAAAATATTTGTGCTATGATCAAATACAGTGTAGAGCTACTAACTTTCCCTTACATAGATCCACATCGTGACTAATATTGAGAACAACGGGGGGGAAGGTCGGGGGAGGAGTCGCGCAGGAGGAGAGAGAGAGAGAGAGGAGAGGAGAGTGTTGTGCGGAAGCGTCAACCAACTGCGAGTGAAAAATAAATAACAACAGGCAGGAGAAAAATTGAACAAAATAATCAACAATAACAACACCAAGATTTATACTGGTTCGGCAATTGCCTACATCCAGTTTGGAGACGATGGAGTATTCCACTATAATCAATGGAGATATACAATAGTGTTTACCACTCCATTTCCCAAAGACCCAAATACACCCAACCTCACACACTCACAAAGGAAGAGAAAACAATGATACAAAGCAAAGAACAACTAGAGAGAATTTGTTTCACTCTTTGGCAAAATGCCTTTCTTGCTATTTTTCTCTTCTACTCAACTCTTGGTTGGATGCTTCAAATGAAACCATTTGCTTCCAATTTATAGCCAAAGGAAGTGGCTTCTCAAAGAAGCCAAAAGGAAGGGGCTTCTCAAAGAAGCCAAAGGAAGTGGCTTCTCAAAGAAGCCAAAGGTTAGCCAAGTCAACAATAGCCTACCACCATTTGTGAAAGCCAATTAATGCATTCAAATTGCAACTTGTCAATATCCATCACTTTTGACTATTGGTTTGAGGCAATAATCAACAATCTCCACCTTGGCTCAAAACCTCGAAGTAGAACTCCCAATAGTCGTCTCCCAATCCCCTATGGGGCAATCAACAAATTTTACAAATGCCAATTAAGTCTAAGCAGTGCTTAAACTTGAGTAACGAAATTGGCTTTGTCAACATATCCGCAGGATTGTCAGCAGTCCCAATCTTCTGAAGAAGAATATC